>NW_028227286.1:7500-32500 GCF_978045245.1 Mus caroli | reverse complement strand
GTTTTTTTCTTTTGTTTTGCTTTGTTTTATTTCGATTCTTTTTGTTTTTGTTTTTAGCTTTTTAAGGATTATTTAGTATTTGTTTAAAGAACCTAAGGTTTATCTGGGTTTTCTTTTTTTTTAAATTTTTTTTGATGTTTCTTTATTTCTTCTACATTTTTAAGGTATTTTAGGGTTCTTTAGTGTTTTTAAAGGATTTTAGGAATGTTTTAGGTTTTATTATTATTATTTTTTAAAGTATGTTTTTTTTGTTTTTTTTTTTGCTGATGTTTTTTGTTTTTTTAGGGTTTTAGGTTTTCTGGTTATTTGTAGGGTTTTTTGGTGTTTTGGAATTTTGGGATATTTTGTTTGGGTTTTAGTTTCTTTTAGTATCTTTTTTTTATATTTTTATAGTTTTTTTTTTAAAGGTTTCTGTTGATTTTTTAAAAACATCAAGGTTTTCTTTTTTAGGTTTTTATTGTCTTTTCAGGTTTTTTAAAGGTCTTTCTTATTTATTTATTTATTTTTTTAAGTCTTGAGGGATTTTTTTTAATGGTTTCAGGACCTTTTTTAAGGCTTTATGTTTTTTTTTTCTTTTTTTTTTTAGGATTTTTGAGTATTTTGAAAGAATTTTGAGGGTTTTTTAAGGGGCTTATTGTTCTTTTTAGGGTTTCATGTTCTTATTTAGGGTTTTAAGATTTTTTTTTTCAAATTTTTAGGGTTCTTACTTATTGAATAAAGTAAGGAAGAAAGAATGAAAAGAATTTTAGGGACATTTTTTGTCTTTTGGTGTATTTTCTTTAGAATTTTAGGTTTTTTGTTTTGTTTTGATTTTTTTTTAAGGAATTGTAGGGTTTTGAGAAGAGTTTTTGTTGTTTTGCTTGAATATTTTTTTAATAATTTTAGGGTTTTAATATTGGTGTTTCATTGTTTTATGTTTGCCAGGAAATGGTGGCAGAGTGACTTCCAGGACAGCCAGGGATAAACAGAGAAACCCAGTCTAATAAACGAAAACACGAAAAAAAAAAAAAAAAAAAAAGAAAGAAAGAAAGAAAAGAGTTTTAGAGTACTTTTTTAAGATGAGTGTTTTATAGTTTGTTTTATTTTTTGTTTGTTTTTTGTTTTTTGTTTTGTTTTCACAGTTTTCATGTATATTTAGTGTTTTTTCTTTCTTTCTTTTTTTTTTTTTCTTTTAATGGATTTTAAGGTGTTTTGGGTTAGGGATTTTTTTTAGGCTTTAGGGGATCCTTTTTATGGTTTTACAATTTTTTTTTTAGTTTTTTTTGTTTTGTTTTGTCTTGTTTTTTTTTGTTTTGTTTTGTTTTTTTGTTTTTGTCTTTGATAAGATTATTTGAAAATTTTAGAGTTTTATTTTGCAGTTTTGAGTTTTACTCTTGCCAGACAGTGGCGGCAAATGCCTTTAATCCCACACTTGAGAGGCAGAGGTAGTGGATTTCTGAATTTGAGGTCAGCCTGGTATACAAAGTAAGTTCCAGGACAGCCACAATGAAACGCTGTCTCAAAAAACCAAAAAAAAAAAAAAAAAAAAAGAAAAGAAAAGAAAAGAAAAGAAAAGAAAAAAGAAAAAAAATGGTTGTATGATTTTTTAAAATTTCAGGGTTTTTTAAAAGTTTTTGTAGGGTTTTTAGAAGAATGTTTTTGAGGTACTTTGGTATTCAGGGTTTTAGTACATTTTTAGGGTTTATTCTATATTTTTAAAAGGATGTTAGGGTCTTTCTTTTAGTGATTTTTGGTTCTTAATAGATTTAAGTGATTTTTTTTTTTTTTTTTTTTTAGCATTTTACTGTTTTATTTAGGGTTTATGTGTGTGTTCTTGAATTTTGTTTTACTTTTTAATTTTAGGTTTGTATCTTTTGAGTTTAAGAGTTTTAGTGTTGCCAGCCAGTTTTTTGTTTGTTTGTTTGTTTGTTTTTTGTGTTTCTTGTTTTTGTTTTTAGTGTTTTGGGGTTTTATTTAGGCTTTATTTATTTATTTATTTATTTATTTATTTATTTATTTATTTATTTATTTATTATTTTTGCATTTTACTGTTCTTCTTAGGAGTTTTTTATTGTTGTTGTTGTTGTGGTGGTGGTGTTGGTGCTTGTTCTTCTTCTTCTATTTTTAATTTTAGGGTTTTAAAATTGGAGTTTAAAAGTTTTAGATTTGCCAGGCAGTGGTGGCCCATGACTTAAATACCAATACTTGGGAGGCAGAGGCGGGTTAATTTCCGAGTTTGAGGACACCCTCGTCTACAGAAGCAGCTCCAGGACAGGTAGGGATACAAAGAGAAACCCAGTGATGAAATAAAAAAAAATAATAAATAAAGAAATAAAGAAATAAGAAAGAAAGAAAGAAATAAGAAAGAAAGAAAGAAATAAGAAAGAAAGAAAGAAAGAGAGAGAGAGAGAGAAAGAAAGGAAGGAAGGAAGGAAGGAAGGAAGGAAGGAAGGAAGGAAGGAAGGAAGGAAGGAAGGAAGGAAGGAAGGAAGAAAGAAAAATCAAAGAAAGGAAAGACAGAAAGAAAAGTACTTTATGGATACTTTTGGTTTATTGTGTGTTTTTTTTTTAATATTACAGTTTTTTAAGGTGTTTATAGGGTTTTAGAAGAGTATTTTAGAATATTGTTTGGTTTTAAGTGTTATAGTGAATGTTTAGAGGTTTTTCTATAATTTTTAAAGGACTTTAGGGTGTTTTAGTGATATCTGGTTCTTACAAGGTTTAAGGGACTTATTTTTTAGCACTTTACTGTTTTATTTAGTTTGTGTGTGTGTGTTCTTGATTTTTTCTTTTTAATTTGAGGGTTGTATATTGTGAGTTTAAGAGTTTTAGTGTTGCCAGCCACTTTATTTAGAATTTTTAAAATTTAGGGGTTTTATTTAGGGTTTGAAGGATTTTTAGAAGAGTGTTTTAGAGTTTTTTTTGGTTGTCAGGCTTTTAGAATATTTTTACTGTTTTTCCTCGTTTTTTAAGGATTTAAATGTATTTTAGGGTTTGGGGGTTAATTTAGGCTTTATTTTATTTATTTATTGTTTAGCATTTTACTCTATTTCTTAGGGGTATTTTGTTGTTATTGTTGTTGTCCTCGATTTTTTTTTTTTTTATTTAGGGTTTTATATTTGTGGATTATTTTACGGTTGCCAGACAGTGGTGGCACATGCTTTAAATCCCACCAATTAGGAGGCAGATATAGGTGGACTTTTGAGTTCGAGGCCAGCATAGTATACAAAGGGAGCTCCTGCACAGCCAGAGGTACATAGCTAAACACAGTCTCCTAAAACTCAAAAACAGAAAGCTCAAAAAAAAATTTTTTTTAGGGTCTTTTTGTGGTTCTTGTGTATTTTTTTTTCTTTTTTTGTTTTTTAGAATGTTAGTGTTTTTCTTATAGTTATTTGGAAAATTGTTTTAGAGTTTTGATGTTTTTTGTTTTTGTTTTTGTTTTGTTTCATGTCTTTCAGGATTCTAGTGTATTTTTTTGTTTGTTTGTTTTTCTTTCTTTTTTTTAATATTTTAGAGTGTTTTACTTTTCTTTTTCTTTTGTTTTTTTTTTAAGGCTCTACAGGTTTTTTTTCTTTTAGTTTTTTTTTTGCCTTTTTTGTTAGTTTTGTTTTGATTTTTGTATTTTTTTTAATTTTTAATGTTTTTGAGTATTTTTTTTTAATATAAGGTTTTATTTTTGGATTTTAAGACTTATGTTTTGGCTCAAAGTGAAGGCCCTTGCCTAGATTCTCATCAACTGGGAGGCAGAAGTAGTGGAATTCTTA
This sequence comes from Mus caroli, assembly GCF_978045245.1. Lineage (NCBI taxonomy): Eukaryota > Metazoa > Chordata > Mammalia > Rodentia > Muridae > Mus > Mus caroli. The sequence goes on along the minus strand of NW_028227286.1, from coordinate 28,757 downwards.
GTGCATGGCATCCTGGTCCAAAGAGGGAGCTCCAGGACATCCAGAGATACACAGAGAAACCCAGTCACCAAAAACTTAAAAAATAAAAATAAATATAAATATAAATATAAAAATAAATATAAAAAATAAAAATAAAGAAAGGAAGGAAGGCAGGAAGGAAGGAAGGAAAAAATAAAAAAAGAAAGAAAGAAAGAAAGAAAGAAAGAAAGAAAGAAAGAAAGAAAGAAAGAAAGGAAGGAAGAAAGAAAGAAAATATTATGGACATTTTGGCTTAGTGTGTATTTTTTTTTTTTTCATTTTAGATTTCTAAGTGTTTTTTTAGGGTTTGTACAATTTTTTAAAGAGTGTTTTAAGAGGTTTTTTTTTTGTTTTTTGTTTTTTTTTTTTTTGGTTTTCTGGCTTTTAGGTTATTTTTAGTGTTTTTCTTGTTTTTTTAATGATTTTCGTATATTGTACGGTTTTGGGATTTAATTTAGCCTTTCTTCTTCTCTCTCTTTTTCTTTCTTTCTTTCTTTTTTTCTTTTTTCTTTTTTTTTAAATCATTTTACACTATTTGTCATGGTTTGTTGTTGTTGTTCTCCTTGATTATTTTTTTAAAAAATTAGGGATTTATATTTGGTTTTAATTGTTCCAGGGTTGCCAGGCAGTGGTAGGCCATGCCTTTAAGCCCAACAATTAGGAGGCAGGATTTTTTGAGTTCGAGGACAGCGTCGTCATCACAGAGAGCACCAGGAAAGATAGGGATACACACACACCAAAAAAAAAAAAAAAACAGTCACGACAAAGGAAAAAAATAAAGGAAAAAAAAGAAAGGAAGGAAGGAAGGAAGGAAGGGAGCAAATTATTACTTTTTGCCTATTTTTGGGCTTTCTGTGTGTTTTTGTTTTTGTTTTTGTTTTTTTCTTATTTTTTAAGCAATTTATGTTTTTTAAAAGGTTTTTCGGGATTTTTTAAAGATTTTTTTAGAGGGTTTTTTTGTTTTTTAGGGTTTTAGTTTTAGTTTTTTTTTTTTAACGTTTTAGAAGGTTTTTTTTTGGGAGGGACTTTAGGGTTTTTCTTTAGGGTTTTAGTAATTTTTTTTAGGGGTGTGTGTGTGTGTGTGTGTACGTGTGTGTATGTGTGTGTATGTTGTGTGTGTGTTGGAGTTTGTTGAGGTTGAATGAAGCACGGTATACAGAGTGAATTCCAGGACAGCCAGAAGTACACAGAGAAACCCATTCACCAAAAATTTAAAAAAAAAAAAATTAAAGAAAAAAAAAAGAAAGATATTAATAAAGAAGGAAAGAAGAAAGAAAGAAAGAAAAAGAGAGAGACAGAAGGAAAGGGAGAAAGAAAGAAAGAAAGAAAGAAAGAAAGAAAGAAAGAAAGAAAGAAAGAAAGAGAAAGACTTAGTGAAATTTTAGGCTCCTTGGTATTTTTGTAGCAATTTAGGTTCTTTTTAAGGGTTTATAGGGTGTTTAGAAGACTATTGGTGAGTTTTATTTGTTTTTCCTTATTTTTTTTTTTTCTTGGTATCTTAGGTTTATGGATTTACTGTTTGATTTTTGGTTTCAGGATTTTCGTTTATTGTTTTTAATGTCTTTTTTTTTTTTCAGGCGTAAAGTGTTTTAGCTTTGCCAGTCAGTGGTGGGTCATGCCTTTATTCCAAGCCCTTGGGAGGCAGAGGCAGGTAGATTTGTAAGTTCTAGGCCAGCTGGTCTAAAGAGTGAGTTCCAGTATAGACAGGGCAATACAGAGAAACAGTTTCCAAAAACAAAATAAATTAAACCAAAAAAAAATAGCTTAAGGGTCATTTTAGGGTTGAGATATATATATATAGGGTTTTTTTTTTTTAAGGGTTTTGTAGGTTTTTAGAAGAAGTTTTAGATTTATTTAGTTTTCAGACTTCATGTGTAGGTTAAGTGTTTTGTTGTTGTTGGTGGTGGTTTTTTTTTTTTTCTTGTTTTTTAAGGATTATAGTGAGTTTAAGTGTTTTGGTGTTTTATTTAGGCTTAATTTTATTTTATTTTTTAACATTTTGCTTTATTTCTCAGGTTTTTGTTTTTTTGATTTTTGTTTGTTTGTTTTTAATTTTGAGGTTTTATATTTGGTATTTAATTGTTTTACTTTTGCTAGGAAATTGTGGACCATGACTTAGGGTTGCCAGACAGTGATGGCCCTTGCATTAAATTCCAGCACATGGGAGGCAGAAGCAGGCAGATTTCTGAGTTTGAGGCCAGCCTGATATAAAGAGGGAGCTCCAGGAAAGGTAGGGATACAGAGAGAAACCCATTCTAGAAAAACTCAAAAAACAAATGAAATAAAATTAAATGAAATAAAATGAGAAAAGAAAGAAAGAAAGAAAGAAAGAAAGAAAGAAAGAAAGAAAGAAAGAAAGAAAGAAATGAAGAAAGAAAAGAAAAAAATACTTAAAGGACATTTTGTCCTTTCTGTTTTTTTTTTTTTTCTTTCTTTCTTTTTTCTTATTTTTTAGAATTTCAGTTTTGTATTGTTTTGTTTTGTTTTTTTGTAAAGGGTTTTGTAGGGTATTTTATAACAGTATCTTATAGGGTTTTTTTTTTGAGTATTTTAGTGTATTATTAGTGTTTTTTTTCTGATTTTTTTAAAAGTGTTTTAGGGGGTTTCAGTGATTTGGGTTTTTTCATTTTTTTTTAGGGTTCTATCTTTTACTTTTAGGGTTTTTTGTTTTGTTTTTTTTAGAGTTTTAGAATATTATTATTTTTTTAATTTTAAGGTTTTATTGGAGATAAGAATTTTAGGGTAGGCAGGAAGTGGTGGCCCATGCCTTAAATCCCAGCACTTTGAGAGGAAGAAGTATTGGATTTCTTACTTCAAGGCCAGCCTGGTTTACAGAGGCAGGTCCAATATAGGTAGGGATACACATAGAAACCCAGTCTCCAAAATCTGAAAAAAAAATAAGAAAAAGGAAAGAAAGAAAGAAAGAAAGAAAGAAAGAAAGAAAGAAAGAAAGAAAGGAAGGAAGGAAGGAAGGAAGGAAGGAAGAAAGAAAGAAAGAAAGAAAGAAAGAAAGAAAGAAAGAAAGAAAGAAAGAGAAATACTTAGTGAAATTTTAGGCTCCTTGGTATTTTTGTAGCAATTTAGGTTCTTTTTAAGGGTTAATAGTGTGTTTAGAAGACTATTGGTTAGTTTTATTTGTTTTTCCTTTTTTTTTTTTTTTTTTTTGGTATCTTAGGTTTATGGATTTATTGTTTGATTTTTGGTTTCAGGATATTCGTTTATTGTTTTTAACATCTTTTTTTTTTTTTTTTCAGGCGTAAAGTGTTTTAGCTTTGCCAGTCAGTGGTGGGTCATGCCTTTATTCCAAGCCTTTGGGAGGCACAGGCAGGTAGATTTGTAAGTTCTAGGCCAGCTGGTCTAAAGAGTGAGTTCCAGTATAGACAGGGCAATACAGAGAAACAGTTTCCAAAAACAAAATAAATTAAAGCAAAAAAAAAATAGCTTAAGGGTCATTTTAGGGTTGAGATATATATATATATAGGTTTTTTTTTTTAAGGGTTTTGTAGGTTTTTAGAAGAAGTTTTAGATTTATTTAGTTTTCAGACTTCTAGTGTAGGTTAAGTGTTTTGTTGTTGTTGTTGTTGGTTTTTTTTTTTTTTTCTTGTTTTTTAAGGATTATAGTGAGTTTTAGCGTTTTGGTGTTTTATTTAGGCTTAATTTTATTTTATTTTTTTTAATATTTTGCTTTATTTCTCAGGTTTTTGTTTTGTTGTTTTTTGTTTGTTTGTTTTTAAATTTGAGGTTTTATATTTGGTATTTAATTGTTTTATTTTGCTAGGAAATTGTGGACCATGACTTAGGGTTGCCAGACAGTGATGGCCCTTGCCTTTAATTCCAGCACATGGGAGGCAGAAGCAAGCAGATTTCTGAGTTTGAGGCCAGCCTGAAATAAAGAGGGAGCTCCAGGAAAGGTAGGGATACAGAGAGAAACCCATTCTAGAAAAACTCAAAAAACAAATGAAATAAAATAAAATGAAATAAAATGAGAAATGAAAGAAAGAACGAACAAATGAAAGAAAGAAAGAAAGAAAGAAAGAAAGAAAAAAAGAAAGAAAAGAATGAAGAAAGAAATGAAGAAAGAAAAGAAAAAAATTACTTAAAGGACATTTTGTCCTTTCTGTTTTTTGTTTTTTGTTTTTTTTCTTTTCTTTTTTTTTTCTTATTTTTTAGAATTTCAGTTTTGTTTTTTTTTTTGTTTGTTTTGTTTTGTTTTTTTTTTTTTGTAAAGGGTTTTGTAGGGTATTTTATAACAGTATCTTATAGGGTTTTTTTTTTTTGAGTATTTTAGTGTATTATTAGTGTTTTTTTTTTTTTTTTGATTTTTTTAAAAGTGTTTTAGGGGGTTTCAGTGATTTGGGTTTTTTCATTTTTTTTATTTTAGGGTTCTATCTTTTACTTTTAGGGTTTTTTGTTTTGTTTTTTTAGAGTTTTAGAATATTATTATTTTTTAATTTTAAGGTTTTATTGGAGATAAGAGTTTTAGGGTAGGCAGGAAGTGGTGGCCCATGCCTTAAATCCCAGCACTTTGAGAGGAAGAAGTATTGGATTTCTTACTTCAAGGCCAGCCTGGTTTACAGAGGCAGGTCCAATATAGGTAGGGATACACATAGAAACCCAGTCTCCAAAATCTGAAAAAAAATAAGAAAAAGGAAAGAAAGAAAGAAAGAAAGAAAGAAAGAAGGAAGGAAGGAAGGAAGGAAGGAAGGAAGGAAGGAAGGAAGGAAGGATAGAAAGAAAGAAAAATAAAAAGAAAGAAAGAAAGAAAGAAAGAAAGAAAGAAAGAAAGAAAGAAAGAAAGAAAGAAAGAAGGAATTAAAGAAGGAAAGAAAGAAAGAAAAGAGAAAATTACTTAATGGATATTTTGGCCTTTCTGTTTTTTTGTTTTTTTTTTGTTTTGTTTTGTTTTGTACCTTTGTTTTCTGTTTTATTTTTTTTCGGGGGGGTGGTTGTTTGTTTGTTAGTTTGTTAGGATTTAGAGTTTTCATTTAGTGTTTTTCTTTTGTTTTTAATTTTGAAAAAAATAATAAAGTTTTTATATTGGGGGATACACAGAGAAATCTAGTCCTGAAAAGTTCAATAAATAAATAGATAGATGGATAGATAGATAGATAAGATAGATAGATAGATAGATAGATAGATAGATAGATAGATAGATAGATAGATAGATAGATAAACAAACAAATAGAAGAAAGAAAGAAAGAACAAAAGAAAGAATGAAAGAAAGAAAGAATGAAAGAAAGAAAGAAAGAAAGAAAGAAAGAAAGAAAGGAAGGAAGGAAGGAAGAAAGGAAGAAAGAAAGAAAGAAAAGAGAAAAATAATTAATGGACATTTTTGCATTTTTTTGGTGTTTGTTTTTTGTTTTTTGTTATTTTTAGAATTTTAGTCTTTTTTGTCAAGGGTTTTGTAGGTTTTTTTTTAATAAGAGTATCTTAGAGGGTTTTTTTTTGTTTTTTTCGTATTTTAGTGTATTTTTAATGTTTTTTATGATTTATTTGTAAGTTTTTTAGGGTGTTTTAGGGTTTTGGTTTTTTTTTTCAATTTTTGTTAGTGTTCTATCTTTTACTTTTAGGGATTTTTGTTTTGATTTTATAGTTTTTGATTATTATTATTTTTTTAATTTTAAGCTTTTATTGTTGGATTTAAGTGTTTTAGGTTTGCCAGGCAGTGGTGGCCCATGCCTTAAATCACAGAACTTGAGAGGAAGAAGTACTGGATTTCTTAGTTCAAAGCCAGCATGGTTTACAGGGGCAGTTCCAGTATAGCTAGGGATCCACAGAGAAACCTAGTCTCCAAAATCTCAAAAAAAAAAAAAAAAAAAAAAAAACAAAGTAGGAAAGAAAGAAAGAAAGAAAGGAACAAAGGAAGGAAGGAAGAAAGGAAAGAAGGAAAGAAGGAAAGAAGGAAGCAAATTACTTTATGCATATTTTGGGCTTCCTGTGTAATTTTTTTAAAGAAATTTAGGGTTTTTTTAAAGCATTTTCAGGATTTTTTGAAGATTGTTTTATACATTATTTTGGTTTTCTGTGTTTTAGTATATGTTTAGTGCTTTTTAAAAAAGATTTTAGAGTGTTTTTGTATGTTTGTTTGTTTTTGGCTTTAGGGTTTTCTTTAGGGTTTTAGTATTTTTTTGAGTTTTTGTGTGTATATGTGTTGTAGTGTGTTAAGGTCGAAGGCAGCATGGTCTACAGAGTGAGTTCGAGGACACCCAGAATTACACAGAGAAACTCAGTCTCCAAAAACTTGAAAAAAAAAGAAAAAAAAAGAAAGAAAAATAAAAAGAACGAAGGAAAGAAGAAAGAAAGAAAGAAAGAAAGAGAGAAAGAAAGACAGACAGAAAAAGAAAGAAAGAAAGAAAGAAAGAAAGAAAGAAAGAAAGAAAGAAAACAGATTTAGTGAAATTTATGGCTCTGTGTATTTTTTGTAGAAATTTAGGGTCTTTTAAAAGGTTAATAGGGTGTTTGGAAGACTATTGTAGAATTTTATTGGTTTTTTTATTGTTGCTTTTTTTTGTCTCCTAGGTTGTCGGGTTTTTTGTTTGTTTTTTGGCTGAGGGGTTTTCGTTTAGAGTTTTACTTCATTTATTTATTTATTTATTTATTTATTTATTTATTTATTTATTTATTTATTATTATTATTAATTGTATTTTTGAAGAAAAAAATAACTTTTTATTTTGGAGCTAAAGTGTATTAGCTTTGCCAGTCAAGGGTGGTTCATGCCTTTATTCCCAGCCCTTGGGGGCAGAGGCAGGTAGATTTGTAAGTTCTAGGCAAGCCTGGTCTACAGAGTGAGTTCCAGTATAGCCAGGGCTATACAGAGAAACACAGTTTCCAAAAACAAAATAAATCAAACCAAAAAGTAGCTTAAGGGTCATTTTGGGGTTGATATATATCTATATAATTTTATATTTTTTTTTACTTTAATGGTTTGTAGGGTTTTTAGATATATTTGGTTTTCAGATTTCTAGTGTAGGTTAAGTGTTTTGTTGTTTTTTTTTTTTCTTGGTTTTTAAGGACTATAGTGAGTTTTAGATTTTTGGTGTTTAATTTAGACTTAATTTAATTTTATTTTTTTTTGCTTTATTTCTTTGGTTTTTGTTTTGTTGGTTTTTTGTTTGTTTGTTTGTTTGTTTTAATTTAAAGGATTTATATTTGGTATTTAATTGTTTTACTGTTTCTAGGAAATTGTGGACCTTGCCTTCAATCTCAGCACTTAGGAGGCAGAGGTAGTAGATTTGTGAGTTTGAGGCTAGCCTGATCCAATGAGGGAGCTCTAGGACAGGTAGGGCTACACAGAGAAACCCAGTCATGAAAAACACAAAAAACAAATGAAATAAAATAAAATGAAATAAAACGATAAAAGATGAAAAGAAAGAAAAAAGAAAGAAAGAAAGAAACATAGATAGATAGATAGATAGAAGATAGATAGATAGATAGATAGATAGATAGATAGATAGATAGATAGATAGATAGATAGAAGGAAAAGGAAGGAAAGAAGGAAGGAAAGAAATAAGGTAGGAAGAAAGGAAGAAAGGAAGGAAGTAATAAATTAAGAAAGAAAGATAGATAGATAGATAGATAGATAGATAGATAGATAGATAGATGGATGGATGGATGGATGGATGGATGGATGGATGGATGGATGGATGGATGGATGGATGGATGGATGGATGGATAGATAGATAGATAGATAGATAGATAGATAGATAGATAGATAGATAGATAGAAAGAAGGAAGGAAAGGAAGGAAAGATGAAATGAAGGATAGAAGGAAGGTAGAAAGAAAGGAAGAAAGGAAGAATTGAAGGAAGAAAGAAAGGAAGGAAAGAAAGAAAGAAAGAAAGAAAAAATGAAAGTAAAGAAGGAAGAAAGGAAGACAGAGAAAGAAAACATAAAGGAAAGAATATAGGAAGGAAGGAAGGAAGGAAGGAAGGAAGGAAGGTAAGGAACTAGGGAAGAAAAGAAAGAAAGAATGAAAGAAAGAAAGAAAGAAAGAAAGAAAGAAAGAAAGAAAGGAAAAAAGAAAGGAAGAAAGGAAGCAAGCAAGAAGGAAAGAAAGAAAGAAAGAAAGAAAGAAACAAACAAACAAACAAAGGAGAGAGTTTTAAGTTCATTTGGATTCCTGTATTTTTAGAAGCGTGCTTTTGAGAGTTGTTTTTTTTTTTTTTTTCAGTTTTCTAGTGTATTTTTTTTTCTAGTAAGTTAACCAATTTTACTGTGTTTTAAATTTTTAGGGTTTTATTTATGCTTCAGAGATTTATTTTTAATTAATTATTATTTTTTTGTATTTTAATGCACATTGTGATATTGTGTGTGTGTCTGTATGTGTGTGTTCTTTTTTTTTTTTTTTTTTGGTTTTTTTTTTTTTGAGACAGTGTTTCTCTGTATAGCCCTGGCTGTCCTGGCACTCACTTTGTAGACCAGGCTGGCCTCGAACTCAGAAATCCGCCTGCCTCTGCCTCCCGAGTGCTGGGATTAAAGGCGTGCGCCACCATGCCCGGCCATGTGTGTGTTCTTGAATAATTATTTAAAATATGTGAGGTTTAATTTTGGTGTTTATTGGTTTTAGTGTTGCCAGGAAATGAGGGCCATTGCCTATAAAACCTAGACATAGGGATGAACAAGTAAGGGATTTTTAAGATGGAGGCTAATTTGGTCTATGGAGTGACACACAGAATGGCCAAAGAAAGACAGCGAAAGCCATTCTCCAAAATTCAAAAAAGAAAGAGAGAGAGAGAGAGAAAGAGAGAGAGAGGAAGGGAAGGAAGGAGGGAGGGAGGGAGGCAGGGAGGAAGGAAGGAAGGAAGGATGAAAGGAAGGAAGGAAGGAAGGAAGGAAGGAAGGAAGGAAGGAAAGATGGAAGGAAGGAAGGAAGGAAGGAAGCAGGCAGTCAGTCAGGCAAGCAGGAAAAGAAAGCAAGCAAGAAAGAGACAAACAAAAAAGAAAAAAGAATTGGGTTTCAGAGTTATTTTTAGCCTCTTTTACTTTTTTTTTGGAATTAATATTTTGGGGGTGTATTTTGTTTTTGTATTTGTTTTTTTTAAGGCTTTGAAGTGTGTTTAAAAGAATGTTTTGGAGAGTGTGTGTTTTTTTTTTTTTTTTTATACTTCTAGTATATTTTTAGTAGTTGTCCTAGTTTTTTAGAATTTTAGTGAATTTTAGGACTTGGGGTTTTATTTAGGCTTTAAGGATTTTTTTTTTAATATTTTAATGTTTTAATGTTTTCTTTGGGATTGTGTGTGTGTGTTCTTGAATATTTATTTCAATTTTGATGGTTTTAATTTTGAAGGATCATAGTTTTAGCATGGAAATAGCGGTCCATGCCTATAAAATCTAGCCCCAGGGATAAACAGGTAGTGGATATTCTAGTTGTCAGCTAGCATGGTCTACAGAATAACTTCCAGGACAGTGAGGGATACACAGAGAAACTCACTTTCCAAAAAATTACAAATAAATCAATGAAAGAAACAGAGGGAGGGAGAGAGAGAGACAGACAGACAGACAGACAGACAGACAGACAGACAGACACACAGACACACAGACACATAGACACACAGACACACAGACACACAGACACTCAGAGAGAGAGACAGAGAGAGATAAAAGGGGAAAGGAAAGAAGAAAGAAAAAGAGAGAGAGAGAGGAGAGAGAGAAGGAGGGAGGAAGGGGTGAGGGATGAAGGAAGGAAAAAAGGAACTAAGGAATGAAGGAAAGAAAAAGAATAAAGGAAGAAAAAAATAATTGTGTTATTGGGTCATTTTTGGTCTCATGTGCACTTTTTTTTTATTTTTAGGGGTTTTATTTAAGATTTTGAAGTGTTTTTAAAGAATGTTTCAGAGTGTTTATTTGTTTTCAGAATTCTAGTGTATTTTTCATATTTTTTCTTTTTTTAATATTTAGTGTGTTTAGGACTTTTGAGGTTTCATTTAGACTTCAAGGATTTATTTATTTTAATATTTCATTGCTTTCTTTATGTTCTTTTTTGTGGGTGTATTCTTGAATATTTATTTAAAAATTGAGGTATTTTTGTTTTGGTGGTGCATAATTTTAGAGTTGGTAGACAATGGCTGCCCCTTTCATATACATGCTAGCCCTAAGGTGAACTGGTAGGGGATTTTTTAGTTGGAGGCTAGCCTGGTCTTGAGATTGATCACCCAGAGAGCCAGGGATAAACCCAGTTTCTAAAATTTAAAAAATATAGAAAATGAAAGGGAGAGAGAGAGAGAGAGACAGAGAGAGAGACAGAGAGAGAGACACAGAGAGAGACAGAGAGACAGAGAGACAGAGAGACAGAGAGACAGAGAGAGAGAGATACATACATCGAGAGAGAGAGAGTGAGAGAGAGAGAGAAGGAAAAGGAAAAACAGAGGGAAGGAAAGAAGGAAGGAATAAGGAAGGAAGGAAGGAAGGAAGAAAAAGAAAGAAAGAAAGAAAGAAAGAAAGAAAGAAAGAGAGAGAGAGAGAGAGAGAGAGAGAGAGAGAGAGAGAGAGAGAGAGAGAAAGAAAGAAAGAAAGATAAAGAAAGGATACTTCTAAGTTCTTTAACTTCATTTGATTTCCTGGATTTTTAGAAGAGTGCTTTCGAGGGTTTTTTTGTTTTCAGATATCTAGTGTATTTTTGTGTTTTTTCAAGTTTTTTAAACAAGTTTACTGTGTTTTAAGATTTGGGGGAATTATTTTCCCTTCAGCAATTTATTTTTTATTTATTTATTTTTTTTTGTATTTTAATGCATATTGGGATTATTGCAATAGAGTACACATATTTTATACTAGTGTATAGAACAGATTTTAAGGTAGTAAATAGCCATAAAATATTGCTATCCTTATTAATTCTGGATCACAAAAAATATATATCACGAGAATATATTATTGTTCAATAATATTGAAATTATTTGAATTTTAAAAAATATTGCTTACAAATTTAATATAAAATATTTGCTACTAGGTCAATACACAGAAAATAAAGTAATAAAAATAAGAACAACCAAAACTTTAGTAAATTTTTTAAATGCTAATTCTTTAAAATTAGGTTTCAATCTAGTAAAGAATATATAATTTTTCTCTAAATAATACTGAAAATAAAAAATTATGAACATAATAGTGATTTTCTATTTTCACATATTTTTCATGCTTTCTTGGTAAATATATTAATCTTTAATAAAAGTGTTCAAAGAATGTGCAAATAGAATGTATTCATGAGAACATAATTAAAACAATTTTTATTTTTTAAATAAGATTATTTATTATATATTAAAATAAAATAACTATTTCTAAAAATGACATTAAAGAATACATGTCATATTAGTATTAACACATTCATATTATATTAAAATGAATTAAAGTATTTTATTAAATAAGCAATGTTATGACTGATGTATATAGCCTTAGTACAAAAAATGTATGTGTACGAATTCAAAAAATAAACCTGTTTTGTCACTTACTAATGTATAGCAAAACAAGTGACAAAAAGGTGTTACAAAAGGACACAGACTACTAAAGCTTTTGATATAAAGCATGATGTTGAATGATGTTAAAAGTTCTTTAGGAATAATATATTTATTGTCAGTGAATGTGGTGTGGCAACTGACAGGTCCTCCTACACTGGGACAGCTGCCGAGAGACCTGTGCTCATCAGGCTCTTTACTGAAAGCAACTGGAAATGAGGACCCTAAAGATTAAGGGTGGAGGTAAGGCCACCCTTGAGGAGTTCCTTCTGCAACATCCCGGTGGCTCAATTGTAAACTCACATTTCTTAATTACCAAGAACCCGAATAAATTAGAACTGAGAATATTAATACCAAACACGACCTAGTGCATACAAGCATTATTTTAGGGATCCTAAAATATCCTAAATCCTTGAGATGACTCTGTGAACAATGACAGAAATGGAACAACAACAACAACAACAACAAAAATATCAAAAGAGTGTCTAAAGCCCATGAGCTTTCTTTGGCTAAAGGGCAGAGATTTGTGCTGGCAGCTTTGAATGAGAAGACTAGCAATGCTTTGTTGTAAGAAATCAAGAAAGACCACATTTTCATAATCACTATCTTATAGAAAAAAATGCCTCAGATTTGAATAAGCAATTGTTTAATAAGACTACAGAGCAAGCAAAGCAAAAGAATAGCAAACTGAGGTTTATAAGTCTTTAAAGATCAGTTCAGCCTTTGGAAATGGCATAATGAGCATAATATAAAATATTACGATAATAGACAATATAAGCAATTGTACCATAAGATCAAAATTATCATAGCATTTCTATAGAATGCTGGATTGAAGAAGAACAGAACCAACTGCACAATATGTGAGCCAACGAGGATTTGCGACATGAAAGGTAGTTAAGTAGTTCGTATGTTCAATGAGCAAGATAGGATTAGGAAAACTGTGTTCTCTGGGCCCAGCCAAGCCCATTTTGTGGGAGTCTGCACTTTTTCTCCTCTTAGATGAAATCTTGCACAAGCCTTATGATTTTCCACTCACTTTCAGACAAAAAATGGCCTCCAGGTTCAATAACAGCTCCATTCATTCCTGTATAACAAAATAAACTCCAGCTTTCATTTAAAGGTAAATCTCCAGGTTAGAATCAATATTCTGTATCCACAGTCTTTTATTTTGAGAAAATACAGAAAAGATGAAGGTAGGAAGAGAGTACTAGGGGAGGATTCTAAAGATCATCTGAAGGACAGAGTTCTTGCCCCAAGATCTGTCTCAAGCAGAAAGCTCTGAGAGGATAATTCACTATACTTTCTTCTTAAAAACTTTCTTCTGCAAATTGTATCTTGGGTATTCTAGGTTTCTGGGCTAATATCTATTTATCAGTGAGTGAATATCAAGTGACTTGTTTTGTGATTGGGTTACCTCAAACAGGATGATATCCTTGAGATATATCCGTTTGCTTAAGAATCAAGAGATTCATGTAATTCATGCTTTGCAGCCCTGCACTTGAGCTGGGTGAGATTAGTAACTAGGCTCTGTTCTTCCTTACAGGATAGCAAGGGCAGGAAACCTCTCCCAGCAATTTTAGCTAAGGAAGGCTCAGCTGACTGGCCACTTGCATTCCAATCCTCTTCTACAATAGACAGTTTCTCTGTCTGTCTGTCTGTCTGTCTGTCTGTCTGTCTGTCTGTCTGTCTGTCTGTCTGTCTATCAGTCTCTCTCTCTCTCTCTCTCTCTCTCTCTCTCTCTCCCTTTCTTTCTTTCTTTCTTTCTTTCTTTCTTTCTTTCTTTCTTTCTTTCTTTCTTTCTTTCTTCCTTTTTCTTCTTTTTTTTCTTTGTTTTGTGAGAGGGGTTTTGAGGAATGGATTTCTCAGTATATCCCTGGCTTTTGTTGAGATCAATCTGTAGACCAGGCTGACCTTGAAATAAAAAAATCTACCTGCCTCTGCCTCCCAAGTTCTGGGATTCAAGGCAAGGACCACCTCAGTCTGGCAACCCTAAAACAGTTAAACTTCAAACATAAAATGCTATTTTTTTAAATCAAGATCAACAACAACAACAACAAAAATATTAAGAAATACACTAAAAAGCTAAAAAGGAAAATAAAGCCTAAATTAAACCCCTGAACCATAAAATACACTAAGACCCTTATAAAAACAACAACAACAATGGACAAACAAACAAAAAACAAAACCAAGAAAAAACACAAAAATTATTAAGGAAGCCTATAAAACAAACCAAACCAAACCAAACCAAACCAAAACCAAACCAAACCAAACCAAACCAAACCAAACCAAACCAAACCAAACCAAACCAAACCAAACCAAACCAAACCAAAACAAACCAAAACAAAACAAAACAAAACAAAACAAAACAAAACAAAACAAAACAAAACAAAACAAAACCTTTAAAACACTTCAAAAAACTCTACAAAACCTTTCGAAAACCTATAGTCAACTAAAAAATAAAATACACAAGGCAAAATGTTCCTAATACCTTTCTTTCTTTCTTTCTTTCTTTCTTTCTTTCTTTCTTTCTTTCTTTCTTTCTTTCTTTCTTTCTTTCTTTCTTTCTTTCTTTCTCTCTCTCTCTCTCTTTCTTTTTTTCTTTCTTTCTTTCTTTTTTTCTTCCTTTCTTGCTTTCTTCCTTTCTTAATTTCTTCCTTTCTTCCTACCTTTCTTCCTACCTTTCTTACTTCCTTCCTTTCTTTCCTTCTTCCTTCCTTCCTTCTTTCCTTTCTCTCTCTCTCTCTCCTTTCTTTCTTTCCTTCTTTTTTTTTTTTTTTGATTTTTTGGAGATTTGTTTCTCTGTGTATCCCTGTCTGTCCTGGATCTCCTTCTGTAGACTAGGCTGGCCTCAAACTCAAAAAGTGACTACCTCCACCTCCCAATTGCTGAGATTTAAGGCAAGGTCCACCACTTCCTGGGAATCGTAAAACTCGTAAACTCCAATTATAAAACCTTAACATTTATTTAAAAAAAAACCTCAAACACACAAATCACGCACAAACACACACACACATACATATGAAGACACATAAATGCCGGGTTTGGTGGCACACGCCATTGATCCCAGCACTTGGGAGGCAGAGGCAGGCAGGTTTCTGAGTTCGAGGCCAGCCTGGCCTACAGAGTGAATTCCAGGACAGCAAAGGTCTATATAGAGAAACTCTGTCTCGAAACACACATAAATACACAAGCACACACACACACAAACACACAAAACGTAAAAAAATAACCTAAAAAACCAAAAATACTAACACACAATGAAAAAAAAAAAAAAAAAAAAGAAAATGTAAAGCCTAAAAAAAAAAAAAAGAAATATAAAACATTTAAAAAACCCGAGTATCCTTAAAAACAACAAACAAACAAAAACAAACAACAACAACAACAACAACAAAACCAAACAAGGAAAAACAGAAAAGAACACTTCAATACCCAAAAATACTGAAAACGAAAACACCTCTAAAACACTCTTCTTAAAACCCTTAAGAAAAACACTAAAATTCTAAAAACATCAAAAATATACAAGAACTTAAAACTGACTCAAAAATTGATTTTTTTTTTTTTTTGGTTTGTTTGTTTGGTTAGTTGGTTTTTCTTGGTTTTTGTTTTTTTGACTTTTTGGAGATTGGGTTTCTCTGTGTTTCTCTCTCTGTACTGGAACCCAATCTATAGACCAAGCTGGCCTGGAACTCAGAAAGCTAATACCTCTGACTCCCAATTACTGAGATTAAAGGCAAGGGCCTCCCCTTCCTGCCATTCCTAAAATACTGAAACTTTGAAAATAAAATTTTAAATTTAAAAGAAAAAAGCCTCTAAAATACACACACACAGACATCGAGACACACACACAAACACAAACAAATAAACCTAAAAAAAGTGAAATATAAAACTCTAAAAAAAATTAAAAATAAAAAAACCCAAATCATTAAAACACCCTAGAATCTTAAAAAAAAAATTCCAAAAAAACTAAAAATAACTAAAATATTGAAAACCAAAAACACAAAACCTCTACAAGCTGCTTCAACAAAACCTACAAAACTTTTATAAAAAACAAAAACATTGTAAAAAAAAAAAACAACAAAAAAAAACAAAACAAAACAAACAAAAAAACCTAGTTAGTCCAAAATGTCCATAAAGTAATTTTTCTTTCTTTTCTTTCTTTCTTTCTTTCTTTCTTTCTTTCTTTCTTTCTTTCTTTCTTTCTTTCTTTCTTTCTTTCTTCCTTCCTTCCTTCCTTCCTTCCTTCCTTCCTTCCTTCCTTCCTTCCTTCGTTTCTTTCTTTCTTTCTTCCTTACTTTCTTTCTCTCTCTCTCTTTTTTTTCTTTCTTTCTTTTTCTTCCTTCCTTCCTTCCTTCCTTCCTTCCTTCGTTTCTTTCTTTCTTTCTTCCTTACTTTCTTTCTCTCTCTCTCTTTTTTTTCTTTCTTTCTTTTTCTTCCTTCCTTCCTTCCTTCCTTCCTTCCTTCCTTCCTTCCTTCCTTCCTTCCTTCCCTCTTTTTTCCTTTTCCTTCTCTCTCACTCCTCTCTCTCTATGTATGTATCTATTTATCTCTCTCTCTCTCCTTTTCATTTTCTATACTTTTTAATTTTAAAAACTGGGTTTCTCTGTTTATCCCTGGCGCTCTGGGAGATCAATCTCAAGACCAGGCTTGCCTCCAACTAAAAAATCCCCTACCAGTTCACCTTAGGGCTATCATTTATATGAAAGGGGCAGCCATTGCCTGCCAACTCTAAAATTATGCACCACCAAAAAAAAAAAAACCTCAATTTTTAAATAAATATACAAGAATACACCCACAAAAAAGAATACAAAGAAAGCAATGAAATATTAAAATAAATAAATTCTTGAAGTCTAAATGAAACCTGAAAAGTACAAAATACTAAAAATTAAAAAAAAACAGAAAAAATATGAAAAATACACTAGAATTCTGAAAACAAAAAAACTCTCTGAAACATTCTTTAAAAACACTTCAAAATCTTAAATAAAACCTCTAAAAATAAAAAAAGTGCACATGAGACCAAAAATGACCCTGTATCACAATTCTTTCTTTCTTCCTTTTTTCTTTTTTCTTTCCTTCATTCCTTAGTTCCTTTGTTCCTTCCTTGATCCCTCATCCCTTCCTCCCTCCTTCTCTCTCTTCCTCCCTCTCTCTCTTTTTCTTTCTTCCTTCCTTTCCCCCTTTTTCTCTCTCTGTCTCTCTCTCTGTCTCTCTATCTCTCTGTCTCTGTGTGTGTGTGTGTGTGTGTGTGTCTGTCTGTCTGTCTGTCTGTCTCTCTCTCTCTTTCACTCTCTCTCCCTCTGTTTCTTTCATTGATTTACTTTTAATTTTTTGGAGGGTGGGTATCTCTGTGTATCCCTCACTTTCTTGGAATTTATTCTGTAGACCATGCTAGCTGCCAACTAAAAAATCCACTACCTCTTTATCCCTAGGGCTAGATTTTATAAGCCTGGACCACTATTTCCATGCTAAAACTATGATCAACCAAAATTAAAACCATCAAATTTGAAATAAATATTCAAGAACACACAGACACACACAAACACACACAATCCCAAAGAAAACATTAAAATATTAAAAAAAATTCTTGAAGCCTAAATGAAACCCCAAGTCCTAAAATTCACTAAAATTCTAAAAAACCTAGAAAAACTAATAAAAATATACTAGAAGTCTGAAAAAAAAAAAAAACACTTTCCAAAACTTTCTTCTAAACACACTTCAAAGCCTTAAAAAAAAAACAAAAACAAAAACAAAATTCCCCCAAAATATTAATTCCAAATAAAAAGCAAAAGAGGCCAAAAGTAACTCTGAAATACAATTCTTTTTTCTCTCTGTTTGTCCTTCTCTTGTTTGCCTGCCTGACTGCCTGCTTCCTTCCTTCCTTCCTTCTTTCCTTCCTCCCTCTTTCCTTCCCTCCCTCTCTCTCTCTCTCTCTCTCTCTCTCTCTCTCTCTCTCTCTCTCTCTCTCTCTCTCTCTCTTTCTTTTTTGAATTTTGGAGAATGGCTTTCGCTGTCTTTCTCTTGCCATTCTGGGTCTCACTCCATAGAACAGACTAGCCTCCATCTTAAAAATCCCTTACTTGTTTATCCCTAGGGCTAGGTTTTATAGGCAATGGCCCACATTGCCTGGCAACATTAATACCATGAAAAACCAAAATTAAATCTCACAAATTTTAAATAAATATTCAAGAACACACACACACACATTATCACAATGTCTATTAAAATAAAAAAAATAATAATTAAAAATAAATAAATTTCTTAAGCACAAATAAAACCCCAAAAATTTAAAACACAGTAAAATTGGTTAAATTACTAGAAAAAAAATTACAATAAACATCTGAAAACAAAAAACTCTCCAAAGAACTCCTCTAAAATTACACGAATCCAAATGAAATAAAACTCTCTCGTTTCTTTCTTTCTTACTTTCTTTCTTTCTTTCTTTCTTTCATTCTTTCTCTCTCTCTCTTTCTTTCTTTCTTTGTTTTTCTCTATCTTTCTTTCTATCTCTTTCTTTCTTTCTTTCTTTCTTTCTTTCCTTCCCTCATTCCTTACCTTCCTTTTTCCTTCCTTTCTTCCTTCCTTCTTTTAAATTTTCTTTCTGTCTCTGTCTTCCTTTATTCCTTCTTTCTTTTCTTTCTTTCTTTCTTTCTTTCTTTCTTTCTTTCTTTCTTTCTTTCATTCATTCTTTCTTTCTTCCTTCCATTCTTCCTTTCTTCCTTTCTTTCTACCTTCCTTTTTTCCTTCCTTCCTTCTTTTCTTCCTTTTCCTTCTATCTATCTATCATCTATCTACGTACCTATCTCTTTCTTCCTTCCTTCCTTTCTTCCTACCTTATTTCCTTCTTTATTTCCTACCTTTTCCATCTATCTATCTATCTATCTATCTATCTATCTATCTATCTATCTATCTACGTTTCTTTCTTCTTTCTTTATTTCTTTCTTTTTTTCTCTCTCTTTTTCTATAATTTTCAATATTTGGAAACTGGTTTTCTCTGTGTATACCTGGTTCTCTGGGAAATCACTCTCCTGAACAGGCTAGCCTCCAACTAAAAAAATACCTTACCTGTTCATTCTTAGGGCTAGCATTTATATGCAAGGGCCCACCATTGCCTGCCAACTCTAAATGTATGCACCATAAAAATAAAATCCCTCAATTTTTAAATTAAATATTCAAGAACACACTCACAAAAAAATAATTCAAAGAAAGCAATGAAATATTAAAATATATAAATCCTTGAATACTAAATAAATCCCTAAAAGCCTAAAACACACTAAAAATTAAAAAAAAAACTAGAAATACTACGAAAAAAAAACTTTCTGAAACATTCTTCGTAAAACACCTGAAAATCATAAAGAAAACCACTAAAAATAAAAAAGTGCACATGAGAACAAAAATGACCCTGTAACACAATTCTTTTTTCCTTCTCCTTTCTTTTTTCTTTCCTTCATTCCTTAGTTCCTTTGTTCCTTCCTCCATCCTCCTTCCTACCTCCTTCTATCTCTTCCTCTCTCTCTCTTTCTCTCTCTCTGTCTTTCTCTCTCATTCTCTCTCTCTCTTCCTTCCTTCCTTCCCCTCACTCTTTCTCTCCATCTCTCTCTCTCTCTCTCTCTCTCTCTCTCTCTCTCTCTCTCTCCTTCTCTGTTTCTTTAATTTTTTAGTTTCTTATTTTTTGAAGAGTGGGTTTCTCTGTGTATCACTAGCTGTCCTGGAAGTCATTCTGTAGACCATGTTAGCTGCCAATTCTAAAATCTCCTACCTGTTTATCCCTAGGGCTAGATTTTATAGGCAAGGACCACCATTTTCTGCCAATGCTAAAGCTGTGAATCACCAAAATTAAAACCCTCAAATTTGAAATGAATTCTCAAGAACACACACACACACACACACACACACATACACACACACACACACACACACACACACACACACACACACACACACAATCCCAAAGAAAACACTAAAATATTAAAAGAGAAAAATCCTTGAAGCCTAAATAAAAACCCCAACTTTAAAACACACTAAAATTCCAAAAAACCTAGAAAAACAACTAAAAATATTTGAGAAGTGTGAAAACAAAAATCTCTACAAAACATGATTCTAAACACTTTTCAAAGAGTTAAAAAAAAATTCCCCTCCCAAAAATATTAATTCCAAAAAAAAACAGCACAAGAGACTAATAATAACCCTGAAACACACTTCTTTTTTCTTTCTATGTTTCTCTCTTTCTTGTTTGGTGCTTTGCTTGCTTGCCTGCCTGCATGACTGCCTGCATCTTTCCTTCCATCCTTCCTTCCTTCCTTCCTTCCTTCCTTCCTTCCTTCCTTCCTTCCTTTTCCTTCTTACTTCTTCCTTCTTCCTTCCTTCCTTCCTTTTCCTTCTTCCTTCTTTCCTTCCTTCCTTCCTTCCTTCCGTCCTTCCTTCCTCTCTCTCTCTCTCTCTCTCTCTCTCTCTCTCTCTCTCTCTCTCTCTCTCTCTCTCCCTTTCTCTCTTTCTTTTTTGAATTTTGGAGAATGGCTTTCTCTGTCTTTCTCTGGCTATCCTGAGTGTTATTCCATAGACCAGACTAGCCTCCATCTTAAAAATCCCTTATTTTTTCATCTCTAGGGCTAGATTTTTAGACAAGGGCTGTCATTTCTTGCCAATGCTAAAACTATGAACCACCAAAATTAAAACCCTCAAATATGAAATAAATATTCAAGGACACACACTCACACACAAACACAAAAACAAACACACACACATATGTGCACACACACACACACAAAATCCCAAAGAAACATTAAAAAATTAAAATATTAAAAAAAATCCTTGAAGCCTAAATAAAATCCCAAACCCTAATATTCAAGAAATCCCCCTACTTTTGCCTACAAATTGCTGAGATTAAAGGCATGAAGCACCATTCATGGTAACACTAAAACAAACCCAAAATATATAACTCTATTAAAAAAAATCAGGAAGATAAACAATAACAACAACCCCCCACCCAAAAAAATACAAAAAAAAAAGGAAGAAAGAAGGAGGGAATGAAGGAAGCAAGCAAGGTAGATAGACAGACAAAAATAGAGAGAGACAGAAAGAAAGAAAGAGAGAAAGAAAGAAAGAAAGAAAGAAAGAAAGAAAGAAAGAAAGATAGAAAGAAAGAAAGAAAGAAAGAAAGGAGACAGACAGAGTGATAGAAAAAAAGAAAGAAAGAAAGACAGAAAGAAAGGAAGAAAGAAAGGATGGAATGAAGGAAAGAAGGAAAGAAGGAAGGAAAGAAAGAAGGAAGACAGACATTCAAAGAGACAGAAAATGAGAGAGGAAGAAAGAAGGAAAGAAAGAAAAAAGAAAGAAAGAAGGAAAAAGAAAGAAAGAAAGACAGACAGACAGACAGACAGAAACAAAAAAGAAATAAAGCTAAAAAACTGAAGTCAAATGAAGGCTAAATTAAATCCCAAACACTAAAATACACTAAAATCATTTAAACAAAGAAAAAAACAATAAAAATACAAGGAAGCCTGAAAACAAAACAAAGCAAAACAAAAATTCTAAATCACTCTTTAAAAACACTCTAAAACTTTAAAATAATCTAGCAATCTAAAAAGAATACATAAGAAACCGTAATATCTCTAAAACATTTATTTATTTATATATTTATTTATTTATTTATTCATTCATTCATTCATTCATTCATTCATTCATTCATTCATTTAATAAATTCTGCCATTCTATCTTTCTGTTTTTCTATCTTTCTCTTTTTCTCTTTTTCTTTCTTTCTCTCCATGTCTCTTTCTTTCTCCCTTTCTCTCTCTCTCTCTCTTT
>NW_028227286.1:0-2500 GCF_978045245.1 Mus caroli | reverse complement strand
TTTTTAAAAGGTTTTGTAGGGTTTTTAGAAGAATGTTTTTGAGGTACGTTGGTATTCAGGGTTTTAGTACATTTTTAGAGTTTATTCTATATTTTTAAAAGGATGTTAGGGTCTTTCTTTTAGTGATTTTTGGTTCTTAATAGGTTTAAGTGATTTTTTTTTTTAGCATTTTACTGTTTTATTTAGGGTTTGTCTCTGTGTTCTTGAGTTTTGTTTTATTTTTTTAATTTTAGGTTTGTATCTTTTGAGTTTAAGAGCTTTAGTGTGGCCAGCCAGTTTTTTTTGTTTGTTTGTTTGTTTTTTGTTTTGTTTTGTTTTGGTTTTGGTTTTAGTGTTTTGGGGTTTTATTTAGGCTTTATTTATTTATTTATTTATTTACTTATTTATTTATTTACTTATCTATTTATTATTTTTGCATTTTACTGTTCTTCTTAGGGGTTTTTGTTGTTGTTGTGGTGGTGGTGGTGGTGCTTATTCTTCTTCTTCAATTTATAATTTTAGGGTTTTAAATTTGGAATTTAAAAGTTTTAGATTTGCCAGTCAGTGGTGGCCCATGCCTTAAATCCCAATACTTGGGAGGCAGAGACGGGTGGATTTCCGAGTTTGAGGCCACCCTCATCTACAGAGGCAGTTCCAGGACAAGTAGGGATGCAAAGAGAAACCCATTCACGAAAAAAAAAAAAGTAATAAATAAAGAAATAAAGAAATAAGAAAGAAAGAAAGAAAGAAAGAAAGAAAGAAAGAAAGAAAGAAAGAAAGAAAGAAAGAAAGAAAGGAAGGAAGAAAGGAAGGAAGGAAGGAAGGAAGGAAGGAAGGAAGGAAGGAAGGAAGAAAGAAAGAAAAAAGAAAGAAAGAAAGAAAGAAAGAAAGAAAGAAAGAAAGAAAGAAAGAAAGAAAGAAAGAAAGAAAAAAAGAAAGAAAGAAAGAGAGAAAGAAAGAAAGAAAGAAAAAACAAAGAAAGGAAAGACAGAAAGAAAAGTACTTTATGGATATTTTTGGCTTATTTTGTGGTTCTTTTTTTTTTTAATATTACAGTTTTTTAAGGTGATTAGAGGGTTTTAGAAGAGTATTTTAGAATATTGTTTGGTTTTAAGAGTTATAGTGTATGTTTAGAGGTTTTTCTATAATTTTTAAAGGACTTTAGGGTGTTTTAGTGATATCTGGTTCTTACAAGGTTTAAGGGACTTATTTTTTAGCACTTTACTGTTTTATTTAGTTTTTGTGTGTGTGTGTTCTTGAGTTTTTCTTTTTAATTTGAGGGTTGTATATTGTGAGTTTAAGAGTTTTAGTGTTGCCAGCCCCTTTATTTAGAATTTTTAAAATTTAGGGATTTTATTTAAGGTTTGAAGGATTTCTAAAAGAGTGTTTTAGAGTTTTTTTGGTTGTCAGGCTTTTAGAATATTTTTAGTGGTTTTCCTCGTTTTTAAAGGATTTTAATGTATTTTAGGGTTTGGGGGTTTAATTTAGGCTTTATTTAATTTATTTATTGTTTAGCATTTTACTCTATTTCTTAGGGGTATTTTGTTGTCGTTGTTGTTGTCCTCGATTTTTTTTTTTTTTTTTTTTTTTTTTTTTAGGGTTTTATATTTGCGGATTGTTTTACAGTTGCCAGACAGTGGTGGCACATGCTTTAAATCCCACCAATTAGGAGGCAGATGTAGGTGGACTTTTGATTTCGAGGCCAGCATAGTATACAAAGGGAGCTCCCGGACAGCCAGAGGTACATAGCTAAACACAGTCTCCCAAAACTCAAAAACAGAAAGCTCAAAAAAAAAATTTTTTTAGACTCTTTTTGTGGTTCTTGTGTATTTTTTTTTCTTTTTTTTCTTTTTTAGAATGTTAGTGTTTTTCTTAAGGTTATTTGGAAGATTGTTTTAGAGTTTTGATGTTTTTTGTTTTTGTTTTTGTTTTGTTTCATGTCTTTCAGGATTCTAGTGTATTTTTTTGTTTGTTTTTCTTTTTTCTTTTTTTAATATTTTAGAGTGTTTTAGTTTTTTTTGTTTTTTGTTTTTTGTTTTTAAGGCTCTACAGGTTTTTTTCTTTTAGGGTTTTTTTTTTGCCTTTTTTTTTTTGTTAGTTTTGTTTTGATTTTTGTCTTTTTTTATTTTTAATGTTTTTGAGTATTATTATTTTTTTAATATAAGGTTATATTTTTGGATTTTAAGACTTATGTTTTGGCTCAAAGTGGTGGCCCTTGCCTAGATTCTCATCAACTGGGAGGCAGAAGTAGTGGAATTCTTAGTACATGGCAGCCTGGTTCAAAGAGGGAGCTCCAGGACATCCAGAGATACACAGAGAAAACCAGTCTCCAAAAACTTAAAAAATAAAAATAAAAAAAATAAATATAAATATAAAAATAAATATAAAAAATAAAAATAAAGAAAGGAAGGAAGGCAGGAAGGAAAGAAGGAAAAAATAAAAAAAGAAAGAAAGAAAGAAAGAAACAAACAAACAAACAAACAAACAAACAAACAAATAAACAAACTATTATGGACATTTT
>NW_028227285.1:5047804-5218091 GCF_978045245.1 Mus caroli | reverse complement strand
TCCTACACTGTGATTATTCTCATTTTCCACCTTTTCAGGTTTTCTCGCCATATTCCGGGTACTTCAGTGTGAATTTTTAGTTTTCTACTTTTTTCAGGGTTTCTCGCCATATTCCGGGTCCTTCAGTTGAATTTTTAATTTTCACGTTTTTCAGGGTTTCTAACGATATTCTGGGTCCGATAATGTGAATTTTTAATTTTCACGTTTTTCAGGGTTTCTCGGCATATTCTAGGTCCTGGAGTGTGAATTTTTAATTTTCACGTTTTTCAGGATTTCTCTAACTATTCTTGGTCCTGCAGTGTGATTTTCTCATTTTCCACTTTTTTCAAGTTTTTTTGTAATTCTGGGTCCTACTGTGTGATTTTCTCATTTTCCACCTTTTTCGGGTTTTCTTGCCATATTTGGGGTCCTTCAGTGTGAGTTTTTATTTTTCTACTTTTTTCAGGATTTCTTGCCATATTCTGGATCCTACAGTGTGATTTTCTCATTTTCCACCTTTTTCAGGTTTTTCTGGTCATGTTTGGGCTCCTTCACTGTGAGTTTTTAATTTCCTACTTTTTTATTAAGTGTTTCTCGCCATATTCTGGGTCCGTTAGTGTGAATTATTAATTTTCACGTTTTTCACATTTTCTCGGCATATTCTGGATCCTGCAGTGTGATTTTCTCATTTTCCACCTTTTGCAGGGTTTCTCGCCATATTTGGGGTCCTACAGTGTGAGTTTGTTATTTTCAACTTTTTTCAGGGTTACACGCCATATTCTGGGTCCTACAGCATGTATTTTTAATTTTCCACGTTTTCAGGGTTTCTAGGCATAAGCTGGGTCCTACAGATTGATTATTCTCATTTTCCACCCTTTTCAGGTTTTCTTGCAATATTCGGGGTCCTTCAGTGTGAATTTTTAATTTTCTACTTTTTTCAGGTTTTCTCGCCATATGCTGGGTCCTACTGTGTGATTTTTCTCATTTCCCTGTTTTTCAGGGTCACTTGCCGTATTCCAGGTCCTTCAGTGTGAATTTTTTTCCACGGTTTTCAGTATTTCTCGCCATATCTGGGTAATAAATTGTGAATTTTTAATTGTCCACTTTTTTCATGGTTTCTCACCATATTCTGTGTCCGACTGTGTGAATTTTTAATTTTCAGGTTTTTCATGGTTGTTCGGCATATTCTGGTTTCTGCAGTGTGATTTTCTCATTTTCCACATTTTTCAAGTTTTTTCATATTTCTGGGTCCTACAGTGTGATTTTCTCTTTTTTCACCTTTTTCATGTTTTCTTGCCATATTTGGGGTCCTTCAGTGTGAGTTTTTACATTTCTAATTTTTCAGGGGTTCTCGACATATTATGGGTCCTACAGCGTGTATTTTTAATTTTCCACGTTTTTCAGTGTTTCTCAGCATATTCTGGGTCCTACAGTGTGATTTTCTCAATTTTGAAATTTTTCAAGTTTTTTCACATATCTTGGTCCTACAGTGTGATTATTCTCATTTTCCAACTTTTTCAGGTTTTCTAGCCATATTCTGGGTCCTACAGTGTGAATTTTGAATTTTCCTCGTTTTTCAGGTTTTCTCGCCATATTCTGGGTCCTTCACTGTGAATTTTTAATTTTCCACTTCTTTCAAGTTTTTTGTAATATTATGGGTCCTACAGTGTGATTTTCTCATTTTCCACCTTTTTCAGGTTTTCTCGCCATATTCGGGGTCCTTCAATGTGAGTTTTTAATTTTCTACTTTTTTCAGGGTTTCTCGCCATATTCTGGGTCCTACAGAGTGTATTTTTAATTTTCCACGTTTTTCAAGGTTTCTCGGCATATTCTGGCTCCTACAGTGTGATTTTCCCATTTCCTCGTTTTTTAGGTTTTCTTGCCATATTCCAGGTCCTTCAGTCTGAATTTTTAATTTTCCACGTTTTTCAGTATTTCTCGCCATATTCTGGGCACGTTTTTCAAGTTTTATCGCTATTCTGTGTCCTACAGTTGATTATACTCATTTTCCACCTTTTTCAGGTTTTTTGCCATATTCCGGGTCCTTCAGTGTGAGTTTTTAATTTTCTACTTTTTACTGTGTTTCTTGCAATATTCTGGCTCCAAAAAGCATATTTTTATTTTTTCTCGTTTTTCAGGGTTTCTTGGCATATTCTGGGTCCTACAATGTGATTTTCTCATTTTCCACTTTTTTTAAGTTTTTTCGCATTTCTATGTCCTACAGGTTGATTTTCTCATTTTCCACATTTTTCAGGTTTTCTCGCCATATTCCGGGTCCTTCAGTGTGAGTTTTTAATTTTCTACTTCTTTCAGGGTTTATTGCCATATTTTGAATCCTACAGCGTGTATTTTTAATTTTCCACGTTTTCAGGGTTTCTGGCATATTCTGGCTCCTACTGTGCGATTTTCCAATTTTTGACTTTTTTCAAGTTTTTTTCCCCAATTCTCCGTCCTACAGTGTGATTTTCTCATTTTCCACCTTTTTCAGGTTTTCTCAGCATATTCTGGGTCCTGCAGTGTGAATTTTTAATTTTCCACGTTTTTCAAGGTTTTTTTTCCATATTCTGGTCCTATAGTGTGAATTTTTATTTTTCAATATTTTTCAGTGTTTATCATCATATTCTGGGTCCTACAGTGTGAATTTCTCATTTTCCACCTTTTTCAGGGTTTCTTGCCATATTCTAGGTTTTTCAGTGGGAGTTTTTAATTTTCCATGTTTTTAAGTTTTTTTTTTCATCATATTCTCAGTCCCACAGTGTGATTTTTTCATTTTCAAACTTTTTCAGGTTTTCTCGGCATATTCTGGTTCCTACAGTGTGAATTTAATTTTCCACATTTTTCAGTGTTTCTCGCCATATTCTGGGTCCCACAGTGTAAATTTTTAATTTTCCACGTTTTTAAGGTTTTTTTTTGGTAATATTCTTGGTCCGACAGTGTGAATATTTAATGTTTCACTTTTTTCAGCGTTTCTCGGCATATTCTGGGTCCTACAGTGTGATTTTCTCATTTTCCACATTTTTCAAGTTTTTTCGTAATTCTGGGTCCTACAGTGTGATTTTCTCATTTTCCACCTTTTTCAGCCTTTCTAGCCATTTTTCGGGTCCTTCAGTGTGAGTTTGTAATTTTCTAAGTTTTTCAGGGTTTCTCGCCGTATTCTGGGTCCTAAATGTTGTATTTTTAATTTTTCACGTTTTCAGGGTTTCTTGGCATATTCTGGGTCCTACAGTGTGATTTTCTCATTTTCGATATTTTCAAGTTTTTTCGTAATTCTGGGTCCTACAGTGTGATTTTCTCATTTTCCACCTTTTTCATGTTTTCTCGCCATAATTGGGGTTCTTCAGTGTCAGTTTGTAATTTTCTACTTTTTTCAGGGTTTCTTGCCATATTTGGGGTCCTTCAGTGTGAGTTTTTAATTTTCTACTCTTTCAGGGTTTCTTGCCATGTTCTGGGTCCTACAGTGTGTATTTTTCATTTTCGACGTTTTTCAGATTTTCTCACAATATTCTGGGTTCTTCAGTTTGAATTATTAATTTTTCAAGTTTTACAGGTTTTTTCTTCATATTCTGGGTCCTACACTGTGATTTTTCTCATTTCCACGTTTTTCAGGTTTTCTTGCCATATTCCAGGTCCTTCAGTGTTAATTTTTAATTTTCCACGTTTTCAGGGTTTCTCGGCATATTCTGTGTCCTGCAGTGTGATTTTCTCATTTTTATGGTTTTTCAAGTTTTTTGGCAATTCTGGGTCCTACAGTGTGATTATTCTCATTTTCCACCTTTATCAGGTTTTCTCGACATATTTGGGGTCTTTCAGTGTGAATTTTTAATTTTCTACTTTTTTCAAGGTTTCTCGCCATATTCTGTGTCCTTCAGTATGAGTTTTTAATTTTCCTCGTTTTTCAGGTATTCTCGCCATATTCCGTGTCCTTCACTGTGAATTTTTTATTTTCCACATTATTCAGGTTTTTTCGTCATATTCTGGGTCTTACAATGTGATTTTCTCATTTTCCTCATTTTTCAGGTTTTTTCGCCATATTTGGGGTCCGTCAGTGTGAATTTTTAATTTTCTACTCTTTCATGGTTTCTCGCCGTATTCTGGGTCATTCAGTGTGAGTTTTTAATTTTCCTCGTTTTTCAGGTATTCTCACCATATTCTGCGTCCTTCAGTGTGAATTTTTATTTTTCCACGTTTTTCAGGTTTTTTCGTCATATTCTGGGTCCTACAGTGTGATTTTCTCATTTCCAATTTTTCAGGTTTTCTTGACATATTCCAGGTCCTTCTGTGTGAATTTTTAATTTTCCACATTTTTCAGGTTTTTTCGTCATATTCTGGGTCTTACAGTGTGACTTTCTCATTTTCCAAATTTTTCAGGTTTTCTCGACATATTTGGGGTCCTTCAGTGTGAGTTTTTAATTTTCTACTTTTTCAGGGCTTCTCTCCATATTCTTGGTCCTACAGCTTGTATTTTTAATTTTCCAGGTTTTCAGGGAATCTAGGCATATTCTGGGTCCTGCAGTGTGATTTTCTCATTTTTGAGGTTTTTCAAGTTTTTTCCCAATTCTGGGTCCCTCAATGTGATTATTCTCATTTTCCCCATTTTTCAGGTTTTCTCGCCATATTTGGGGTCCTTCAGTGTGAGTTTTTAAATTTCTACTCTTTCAGGGTTTCTCGCCATATTCTGGGTCCTTCAGTGTGAGTTTTTAATTTTCCTCGTTTTTCAGGTTTTTTCACCATATTCCGGATCCTTCAGTGTGAATTTTTAATTTTCCACCTTTTTCAGATTTTTTCTCATATTCTGGGTCCTACAGTGTGATTTTCTCATTTCCACTTTTTCAGGTTTTCTTGCCATATTCCATGTCCTTCAGTGTGAATTTTTAATTTTCCACGTTTTTTAGTATTTCTCGCCATATTCTGGGTAATGCAGTGTGAATATTTAATTTTCCACTTTTTTCATGGTTTCTCCCTTATTCTGTGTCTGACAGTGTCAATTTTTAATTTTCATGTTTTTCAATGTTTCTCGGCATATTCTGGGTCCTGCAGTGTGATTTTATTATTTTGGACGTTTTTCAAGTTTTTTCGTAATTCTGGGTCCTACAGTGTGATTTTCTCATTTTCCAACTTTTTCAGGTTTTCTGGCCATAATTGGGGTTCTTCAGTGTCAGTTTGTAATTTTCTACTTTTTTCAGGGTTTCTTGCCATATTTGGGGTCCTTCAGTGTGAGTTTTTAATTTTCTACTCTTTCAGGGTTTCTCGCCATAAACTGTGTCCTATAGTATGTATTTTTCATTTTCCACGTTTTTCAGGTTTTTTCTTCATATTCTGGGTCCTACACTGTGATTTTCTCATTTCCACGTTTTCAGGTTTTCTTGCCATATTCCAGGTCCTTCAGTGTGGATTTTTAATTTTCCACGTTTTTCAGTATTTCTCCCCATATTATGGGTAATACAGTGTGAATTTTAATTATCCACTTTTTTTCATGGTTTCTCGCCATATTCTGTGTCCAACAGTGTGAGTTTTTAATTTTCACGTTTTTCAGTGTTTCTTGAAATATTCTGGGTCCTGCAGTGTGATTTTCTTATTTTCCACCTTTTTCAGGTTTTCTCCCCATATTTGGGGTCCTTCAGTGTCAGTTTGTATTTTTCTACTTTCTTCAGGGTTTCTCACCATATTCTGGATCCTACAGTGTGATTTTCTCATTTTCCACCTTTTTCAGGTTTTCTCGCCATGTTTGGGCTCCTTCACTGTGAGATTTTAATTTTCTACTTTTTTATTAACTTTTTCTCGCCATATTCTGGGTCCGTTAGTGTGAATTTTTAATTTTCACGTTTTTCACATTTTCTCGGCATATTCTGGGTCCTGAAATGTGATTTTTTCATTTTGCACCTTTTTCAGGGTTTCTCGCCATATTTGGGGTCCTACAGTGTGAGTTTGTAATTTTGAACTTTTTTCAGGGTTTCTCGCCATATTCTGGGTCCTACAGCATGTATTTTTAATTTTCCACGTTTTCAGGGTTTCTGGGCAAAATCTGGGTCCTACAGTGTGATTATTCTCATTTTCCACCTTTTTCAGGTTTTCTCACCATATTCGGGGTCCTTCAGTGTGAATTTTTAATTTTCTACTCTTTTCAGGTTTTCTCGCCATATTCTGGGTCCTACAGCATGTTTTTTTAATTTTACACGTTTTCAGGGTTTCTGGGCATAATCTGGGTCCTACATTGTGATTATTCTCATTTTCCACCTTTTTCAGGTTTTCAAACCATATTCGGGGTCTTTCAGTGTGAATTTTTAATTTTCTACTTTTTTCAGGTTTTCTAGCCATATTCTGTGTCCTTCAGTGTGAGTTTTTTATCTTCCTCGTTTTTCAGGTTTTTTGCCATATTCCGGGTCCTTCCGTGTGATATTTTAATATTTTATCTTTTTCAGGTTTTTTCGTCATATTCTGGGTCGTACTGTGTGATTTTCTCATTTCCATGTTTTTTCAGGGTCTCTTGCCGTATTCCAGGTCCTTCAGTGTGAATTTTTTCCCACGGTTTTCAGTATTTCTCTCCATATCTGGGTAATGAAGTGTGAATTTTTAATTGTCCAGTCTTTTCATGGTTTCTCACCATATTCTGTGTCCAATAGTGTGAATTTTTAATTTTCAGGTTTTTCATGGTTGTTCGGCATATTCTGGTTTCTCCAGTGTGATTTTCTCATTTTCCACGTTTTTCAAGTTTTTCCGTATTTTGGGTCCTACAAGTGTGATTTTCTCATTTTCGATGTTTTTCATGTTTTTGTAATTCTGGGTAATACAGTGTGATTATTCTCATTTTCTACCTTTTTCATGTTTTCGCGCCATATTCGGGATCCTTCAGTGTGAGTTTTTAATTTTCTACTTTGTTGAGGGTTTCTTGCCATATTCTCAGTGCTACAGAGTGTA
Source organism: Mus caroli (assembly GCF_978045245.1). NCBI lineage: Eukaryota > Metazoa > Chordata > Mammalia > Rodentia > Muridae > Mus > Mus caroli. The sequence continues at coordinate 5,211,197 of NW_028227285.1, read as the reverse complement.
TTTTTAATTTTCCACGTTTCTCAGGGTTTCTCCCCATATTCTGGGTCCTAAAATGTGATTTTCTCATTTACGACATTTTTCAAGTATTTTCGGAATTCTGGTTCCTACACTGTGATTATTCTCATTTTCCACATTTTTCAGGTTTTCTTGCCATATTTGAGGTCCTTAAGTGTGAGTTTTTAATTTTCTACTTTTATGAGGGTTTCTTGCCATATTCTGGGTACTACAGAGTGTATTATTAATTTTCCAACTTTCTCAGGGTTTCTTGCCATATTCTGGGTCCTACAGTGTCTGTCTGTCTCTCTGTGTGTCTGATCCCCTGGAACTGTAGATGGGCCACCATATAGTAGCTGGTAGTTGATCCCAGGTTCTCTGGAAGAGGAGACAATGCTGTTAATTGTTGAGCCCTTTCAGTGGCTCCACCTATCTTTAAATTTTTAGAAGTATATGTTAGGCAGTGTTTATGTACATCATATGCAGACCATAAGAGGGATTTAGATTCTCCAGGATCTGACATCCTCTTCTGGAGTGTCTGAAGACAACTACAGTGTACTTATATCTAATAAATAAATAAATAAATAAATAAATAAATAAATAAATAAATAAATAAATAAACATTATTTTAAAAGGATAAGAAAGAAAGAAAGACCAGGCAGGCCTGCCCTCCTTATCTCTGTCTGTCTGTCTGTCTGATCCCCTGGAACTGGAGATGGGCCACCATATAGTTGATGGTAGTTGATCCCATGTTCTCTGGAAGAAGAGACAATGCTGTTAATTGTTGAGCCCTTTCAGTGGCCCCACCCATCTTTAAATTTTTAGAAGTATATGTGAGGCTCTGTTTATGTACATCATATGCAGACCATAAGAGGGATTTAGATTCTCCAGAAGATGACACCCTCTTCTAGAGTGTCTGAACACAGCTACAGTGTACTTGTATCTAATAAATACATAAATAAATAAATAAATAAATAAATAAATAAATAAATAAATATTTTTTTAAAGTATAAGAAAGAAAGAATGACCAGGCAGGCCTCCATCCTTATCTCTGTCAGTCTGTCTGTCTGTCTCTCTGAACCCTTGGAACTGGAGATGGGCCACCATATAGTTTCTGTTAGTTGATCCCAGGTTCTCTGGAAGAGGAGACATTGCTGTTAATTGTTGAGCCCTTTCAGTGGCTCCACCTATCTTTAAATTTTTAGAAGTATATTTTAGGCTGTGTTTATGTACATCATATGCAGACCATAAGAGGGATTTAGATTCTCAAGAATTTGACACCCTCTTCTGGAGTGTCTGAAGACAACTACAGTGTACTTATATCTAATAAATACATACATAAATAAATAAATAAATAAATAAACATTATTTTAAAACGAAAAGAAATAAAGAAAGACCAGGCTGGCCTGCCATCCTTATCTCTGTCTGTCTGTCTGTCTGTCTGTCTGAACCCCTGGAACTGGAGATGGGCCACCATATAGTTGCTGGTAGTTGATCCCAGGTTCTCTGGAAGAAGAGACAATGCTGTTAATTGTGAGCCCTTTCAGTGGCCCCACCCATCTTAAATTTTTAGAAGTGTATGTGAATCTGTGTTTATGTCCATCATATGCAGACCATAAGAGGGATTTATATTCTACAGAATCTGACACCCTCTTCTAGAGTGTCTGAAGACAACTACAGTGTACTTATATCTAATAAATACATAAATAAATAAATAAACATTTTTTAAAAAGGATAAGAAAGAAAGAAAAACCAGGGAGGCCTGCCACCCTTGTCTGTCTGTCTCTTTGTCTGCCTGATCCCCTGGAACTGGAGATGGGCCACCATATAGTTGCTGGTAGTTGATCCCAGGTTCTCTGGAAGAGGTGACAATGCTGTTAATTGTTGAGCCCTTTCAGTGGCCCCCCACATCTTTAAATTTTTAGAAATATATGTGAGGCTGTGTTTATGTACATCATATGCAGACCATAAGAGGGATTTAGATTCTCCAGAATCTGACACCCTCTTCTGGAGTGTCTGAAGACAGCTAGAGTGTACTTATATATAATAAATAAATAAATAAATAAATAAATAAATAAATAAATAAATAAACATTTTTTAAAAGGATAAGAAAGAAAGTAAAAACAGGCAGGCCTGCAATCCTTGTTTGTCTGTCTGTCTGTCTGTCTGATCCCCTGGAACTGGAGATGGGCCACCATATATTTGCTGCTAGTTGATCCAGGTTCTCTGGTATAGGAGACAATGCTGTTAATTGTTGAGCCGTTTCAGTGGCCCCACACATCTTTAAATTTTTAGAAGTATATGTGAGGCTGTGTTTATTTACATCATATGCAGACCATAAGAGGGATTTAGATTCTCCAGAATATGACACCCTCTTCTGAAGTGCCTGAAGACAGCTACAGTGTACTTATATCTAATAAATACATATATAAATAAATAAACATTTTTAAAATGTATAAGAAAGAAAGAAAAACCAGGCAGGCCTGCAATCCTTGCCTGTCTGTCTCTATGTATGTCTCTCTGATCCCCTGGAACTGGAATTGGGCCACAATATAGTTGCTGGTAGTTGATCCCAGGTCCTCTGGAAGAGGAGACAATGCTGTTAATTGTTGAGCCCTTTCAGTGGCCCCACCCATCTTTAAATTTTTAGAAGTATATGTGAGGCTTTGTTTATGTACATCATATGCAGACCATAAGAGGGATTTAGATTCTCCAGAAGATGACACCCTCTTCTAGAGTGTCTGAAGACAGCTACAGTGTACTTATATCTAATAAATAAATAAATAAATAAATAAATAAATAAATAAATATTTTTTTAAAAGTATAAGAAAGAAAGAATGACCAGGCAGGCCTCCATCCTTATCTCTGTCAGTCTGTCTGTCTGTCTCTCTGATCCCTTGGAACTGGAGATGGGCCACCATATAGTTTCTGTTAGTTGATCCCAGTTTCTCTGGAGGAGGAGACATTGCTGTTAATTGTTGAGCCCTTTCAGTGGCTCCACCTATCTTTAAATTTTTAGAAGTATATTTTAGGCTGTGTTTATGTACATCATATGCAGACCATAAGAAGAATTTAGATTCTCCAGAATTTGACACCCTCTTCTGGAGTGTCTGAAGACAACTACAGTGTACTTATATCTAATAAATACATAACTAACTAAATAAATAAATAAATAAAAAAATAAATAAATAAACAAAAATTATTTTAAAAGGATAAGAAAGAAAGAAAGACCAGGCAGGCCTGCCATCCTTATCTCTGTCTATCTGTCTGTCTGTCTGTCTGATCCCCTGGAACTGGAGATGGGCCACCATATAGTTCCTGGTAGTTGATCCCAGGTTCTCTGGAAGAGGAGACAATGCTGTTAATTTTTGAGCCCCTTCAGTGGCCCCACACATCTTTAAATTTTTAGAAGTATATGTGAGGCTGTGTTTATGTACATCATATGCAGACCATAAGAGGGATTTAGATTCTCCAGAATCTGACACCCTCTTCTGGAGTGTCTGAAGACAGCTAGAGTGTACTTATATATAATAAATGAATAAATAAATAAATAAATAAATAAATAAACATTTTTAAAAAGGATAAGAAAGAAAGTAAAACCAGGCAGGCCTGCAATCCTTGTCTGTCTGTCTGTCTGTCTGTCTGATCCCCTGGAACTTGAGATGGGCCACCATATAGTTGCTGCTAGTTGATCCCAGGTTCTCTGGTAGAGGAGACAATGCTGTTAATTGTTGAGCCGTTTCAGTGGCCCCACACATCTTTAAATTTTTAGAAGTATATGTGAGGCTGTGTTTATGTACATCATATGCAGACCATAAGAGGGATTTAGATTCTCCAGAATATGACACCCTCTTCTGAAGTGCCTGAAGACAGCTACAGTGTACTTATATCTAATAAATACATATATAAATAAATAAACATTTTTAAAATGTATAAGAAAAAAAGAAAAACCAGGCAGGCCTGCAATCCTTGTCTGTCTGTCTGTATGTATGTCGGTCTGATCCCTGGAACTGGAATTTGGCCACAATATAGTTGCTGGTAGTTGATCCCAGGTCCTCTGGAAGAGGAGACAATGCTGTTAATTGTTGAGCCCTTTCAGTGGCCCCACACATATTTAAATTTTTAGAAGTATATGTGAGGCTGTGTTTATGTACATCATATGCAGACCATAAGAGGGATATAGATTCTCCAGAATCTGACACCCTCTTCTGGAGAGTCTGAAGATAGCTACAGTGTACTTATATCTAATAAATACATAAATAAATAAATAAATAAATAAATAAATAAATAAATAAATAAACATTTTTAAAAAGTATAAGAAAGAAAGAAAGACCAGGTAGCCCTGCCACCTTGTCTGTCTGTCTGTCTGTCTATCTGTCAGATCCCCTGGAACTGGAGATGGGCCACCATATAGTTGCTGGTAGTTGATCCCAGGTTCTCTGGAAGAGGAGACAATGCTGTGAATTGTGAGCCCTTTCAGTGGCCCCACACATCTTTAAATTTTTAGAAGTATATGTGAGGCTGTGTTCATGTACATCATATGCAGACCATAAGAGGGATATAGATTCTCCAGAATCTGACAACCTCTTCTGGAGAGTCTGAAGACAGCTACAGTGTACTTATATCTAATAAATACATAAATAAATAAATAAATAAATAAATAAATGAATAAATAAATAAATAAACATTTTTTAAAAAGGATAAGAAAGAAAGAAAAATCAGGCAGGCCTGCCATCCTTATCTCTGTCTGTCTGTCTGTCTGTCTTATCCCCTGGAACTTGAGATGGGCCACCATATAGTTGCTGGTAGTTGATCCCACGTTCTCTGGAAGAAGAGACAATGGTGTTAATTGTTGAGCCCTTTCAGTGGGCCCACCCATCTTTTAATTTTTAGAAGTATATGTGAGGCTGTGTTTATGTACATCATATGCAGACCATAAGAGGGATTTAGAATCTCCAGAAGATGACACCCTCTTCTAGAGTGTCTGAAGACAGCTACAGTGTACTTATATCTAATAAATACATAAATAAATAAATAAATAAATAAATAAATAAATAAATAAATATTTTTTAAAAAGTATAAGAAAGAAAGAAAGACCAGGCAGGCCTCCATCCTTATCTCTGTCAGTCTGTCTGTCTGTCTGTCTGATCCCTTGGAACTGGAGATGGGCCACCATATAGTTGCTGTTAGTTGATCCCAGGTTCTCTGGAAGAGGAGACAATGCTGTTAATTGTTGAGCCCTTTCAGTGGCTCCACCTATCTTAAATTTTTAGAAGTATATGTTAGGCTCTGTTTATGTACATCATATGCAGACCATAAGAGGGATTTAGATTCTCCAGAATTTGACACCCTCTTCTGGACTGTCTGAAGACAACTACAGTGTACTTATATCTAATAAATACATACATAAATAAATAAATAAATAAATAAACATTATTTTGAAAGGATAAGAAAGAAAGAAAGACCAGGCAGGCCTGCCGTCCTTATCTCTGTCTGTCTGTCTGTCTGATTGTCTGTCTGATCCCCTGGAACTGGAGATGGGCCACCATATAGTTGCTGGTAGTTGATCCCAGGTTCTCTGGAAGAAGAGACAATGCTGTTAATTGTTGAGCCCTTTCAGTGGCCCCACCCATCTTTAATTTTTAGAAGTGTATGTGAATCTGTGTTTATGTCCATCTTATGCAGACCATAAGAGGGATTTAGATTCTCCAGAATATGACACCCTCTTCTAGAGTGTCTGAAGACAGCTACAGTGTACTTATATCGAATAAATACATAAATAAATACATAAACATTTTTTAAAAAGGATAAGAAAGAAAGAAAAACCAGGGAGGCCTACCACCCTTGTCTGTCTGTCTCTTTGTCTGCCTGATCCCCTGGAACTGGAGATGGGCCACCATATAGTTGCTGGTAGTTGATCCCAGGTTCTCTGGAAGAGGAGACAATGCTGTTAAATGTTGAGCCCTTTCAGTGGCCCCACCCATCTTTAAATTTTTAGAAGTATATGTGAGGCTGTGTTCATGTACATCATATGTAGACACCCTCTTCTGGAGAGTCTGAAGACAGCTATAGTGTACTTATATCTAATAAATACATAAATAAATAAATAAATAATAAATGAATAAATAAATAAATAAACATTTTTTGAAAAGGATAAGAAAGAAAGAAAAATCAGGCAGGCCTGCAATCCTTATCTCTGTCTGTCTCTCTGTCTGTCTTATCCCCTGGAACTTGAGATGGGTCGCCATATAGTTGCTGGTAGTTGATCCCACGTTCTCTGGAAGAAGAGACAATGCTGTTAATTGTTGAGCCCTTTCAGTGGGCCAACCCATCTTTTAATTTCTAAAAGTATATGTGAGGCTGTGTTTATGTACATCATATGCAGACCATAAGAGGGATTTAGATTCTCCAGAATCTGACACCCTCTTCTGGAGTGTCTGAAGACAGCTAGAGTGTACTTATATATAATAAATGAATAAATAAATAAATACATAAATAAATAAATAAATAAACATTTTTAAAAAGGATAAGAAAGAAAGTAAAACCAGGCAGGCCTGCAATCCTTGTCTGTCTGTCTGTCTGTCTGTCTGATCCCCTGGAACTTGAGATGGGCCACCATATAGTTGCTGCTAGTTGATCCCAGGTTCTCTGGTAGAGGAGACAATGCTGTTAATTGTTGAGCCGTTTCAGTGGCCCCACACATCTTTAAATTTTTAGAAGTATATGTGAGGCTGTGTTTATGTACATCATATGCAGACCATAAGAGGGATTTAGATTCTCCAGAATATGACACCCTCTTCTGAAGTGCCTGAAGACAGCTACAGTGTACTTATATCTAATAAATACATATATAAATAAATAAACATTTTTAAAATGTATAAGAAAAAAAGAAAAACCAGGCAGGCCTGCAATCCTTGTCTGTCTGTCTGTATGTATGTCTGTCTGATCCCTGGAACTGGAATTTGGCCACAATATAGTTGCTGGTAGTTGATCCCAGGTCCTCTGGAAGAGGAGACAATGCTGTTAATTGTTGAGCCCTTTCAGTGGCCCCACACATATTTAAATTTTTAGAAGTATATGTGAGGCTGTGTTTATGTACATCATATGCAGACCATAAGAGGGATATAGATTCTCCAGAATCTGACACCCTCTTCTGGAGAGTCTGAAGATAGCTACAGTGTACTTATATCTAATAAATACATAAATAAATAAATAAATAAATAAATAAATAAATAAATAAACATTTTTAAAAAGTATAAGAAAGAAAGAAAGACCAGGTAGCCCTGCCACCTTGTCTGTCTGTCTGTCTGTCTATCTGTCAGATCCCCTGGAATTGGAGATGGGCCACCATATAGTTGCTGGTAGTTGATCCCAGGTTCTCTGGAAGAGGAGACAATGCTGTGAATTGTGAGCCCTTTCAGTGGCCCCACACATCTTTAAATTTTTAGAAGTATATGTGAGGCTGTGTTCATGTACATCATATGCAGACCATAAGAGGGATATAGATTCTCCAGAATCTGACAACCTCTTCTGGAGAGTCTGAAGACAGCTACAGTGTACTTATATCTAATAAATACATAAATAAATAAATAAATGAATAAATGAATAAATAAATAAATAAACATTTTTTAAAAAGGATAAGAAAGAAAGAAAAATCAGGCAGGCCTGCCATCCTTATCTCTGTCTGTCTGTCTGTCTGTCTTATCCCCTGGAACTTGAGATGGGCCACCATATAGTTGCTGGTAGTTGATCCCACGTTCTCTGGAAGAAGAGACAATGGTGTTAATTGTTGAGCCCTTTCAGTGGGCCCACCCATCTTTTAATTTTTAGAAGTATATGTGAGGCTGTGTTTATGTACATCATATGCAGACCATAAGAGGGATTTAGAATCTCCAGAAGATGACACCCTCTTCTAGAGTGTCTGAAGACAGCTACAGTGTACTTATATCTAATAAATACATAAATAAATAAATAAATAAATAAATAAATAAATAAATAAATAAATAAATAAATATTTTTTAAAAAGTATAAGAAAGAAAGAAAGACCAGGCAGGCCTCCATCCTTATCTCTGTCAGTCTGTCTGTCTGTCTGTCTGATCCCTTGGAACTGGAGATGGGCCACCATATAGTTGCTGTTAGTTGATCCCAGGTTCTCTGGAAGAGGAGACAATGCTGTTAATTTTTGAGCACTTTCAGTGGCCCCACACTTCTTTAAATATTTAGAAGTATATGTGAGGCTGTGTTTATGTACATCATATTCAGATCATAAGAGGATTTAGATTCTCCAGAATCTGACACCCTCTACTGGAGTGTCTGAAGACAGCTACAGTGTACTTATATATAATAAAAACATAAATAAATAAATGAATAAATGAATAAATAAATAAATAAACATTTTTTAAAAAGGATAAGAAAGAAAGTAAAACCAGGCAGGCCTGCAATCCTTGTCTGTCTGTCTGTCTGTCTGATTCCCTGGAACTGGAGATGGGCCACCATATAGTTGCTGATAGTTGATCCCAGGTTCTCTGGTAGAGGAGACAATGCTGTTAATTATTGAGCCGTTTCAGTGGACCCACACATCTTTAAATTTTTAGAAGTATATGTGAGGCTGTGTTTATGTACATCATATACAGACCATACGAGGGATTTAGATTCTCCAGAATATGACACCCACTTCTGAAGTGTCTGAAGATAGCTACAGTGTACTTATATCTAATAAATACATATATAAATAAATAAACATTTTTAAAATGTATAAGAGAAGAAAGAAAAACCAGGCAGGCCTGCAATCCTTGTCTGTCTGTCTGTCTGTATGTCTGTCTTATCCCCTGGAACTGGAGATGGGCCACAATATAGTTGCTGGTAGTTGATCCCAGGTCCTCTGGAAGAGGAGACAATGCTGTTAATTGTTGAGCCCATTCAGTGGCCCCACCCATCTTTAAATTTTTAAAAGTATATGTGAGGCTGTGTTTATGTACATCATATGCAGACCATAAGAGGGATATAGATTCTCCAGAATCTGACACCCTCTTCTGGAGTGTCTGAAGACAGCACAGTGTACTTATATCTAATAAATTAATAAGTAAATAAATAAATGAATAAATGAATAAATAAATAAATAAATAAACATTTTTAAAAAGGATAAGAAAGAAAGAAAAATCAGGCAGGCCTGCCATCCTTATCTCTGTCTGTCTATCTGTCTGTCTGATCCCCTGCAACTTGAGATGGGCCACCATATAGTTGCTGGTAGTTGATCCCACGTTGTCTGGAAGAGGAGACAATGGTGTTAATTGTTGAGCCCTTTTAGTGGGCCCACCCATCTTTAAATTTTTAGAAGTATATGTGAGGCTGTGTTCATGTACATCATATGCAGACCATAAGAGGGATAAAGATTCTCCAGAATCTGACACCCTCTTCGGGATTGTTTGAAGACAGCTACAGTGTACTTAAACCTAATAAATACATACTTAAATTAATAAACATTTTTTAAAAAGGATAAGAAAGAATGAAAGACCAGGTAGGCCTGCCATCTTTAACTCTATCTGTCTGTATGTCTGTCTGTCTGTCTGAACCCCTGGAACTGGAGATGGGCCACCATATAGTTGCTGGTAGTTGATCCCAGGTTCTCTATAAGAGGAGACAATGCTGTTAATTGTTGATCCCTTTCATTGGCCCCACACATCTTTAAATTTTTAGAAGTAAATGTGAGGCTGTGTTTATGTACATCATATGCATACCATAAGAGGGATTTACATTCTCCAGAGTCTGACACCCTCCTCTGGAGTGTCTAAAGAAAGCTACAGTGTACTTATATCTAAGAAATACATAAATAAATTAATAAATATTTTTTAAAAAGGTTAAGAAAGAAAGAAAGACCAGGCAGGCCTGACATCCTTATCTCTGTCTGTCTGTCTGTCTGTCTGATCCCCTGGAACTGGAGATGGGCCACCTTGTAGGTGCTGGTAGTTGATCCCAGGTTCTCTGGAAGAGGAGACAATGCTGTTAATTGTTGTGCCATTTCAGTGGCCCCACCCATTTTTAATTTTTAGAAGTATATGTGAGGCTGTGTTTATGTACATCATATTCAGACCATAAGAGGGATTTAGATTCTCCAGAATCTGACACCCTCTTCTGGAGTGTCTGAAGACGGCTACAGTGTTCTTATATCTAATACATAAATAAATAAATAAATAAATAAATAAATAAATAAATAAATAAACATTTTTTAAACCGGATAAGAAAGAAAGAAAGACCAGGCAGGGTTGCCATCCTTATCTCTGACTCTCTGTCTGTCTGTCTGTCTGATCCACTGGAACTGGAGATGGGCCACCATAAGGTGCTGGTAATTTATTCCAGGTTCTCTGAAAGAGGAGACAATGCTCTTAATTGTTGAGCCCTCTCAGTGGCCCCACACATCTTTAAATTTTTAGAAGTATATGTGAGGCTGTGTTTATGTACATCATATGCAGACCATAAGAGGGATTTAGATTCTCCAGAATCTGACACCCTCTTCTGAAGTGTCTGAAGACAGCTACAGTGTACTTATATCTAATAAATACATAAATAAAAATATAAATAAACATTTTTTTAAAAAGGATAAGAAAGAAAGAAAGACCAGGCAGGCCTGCCATCCTTAGCACTGTCTGTATGTCTGTCTGTCTGATCCCCTGGAACTGGAGATGGGCCACCATATAGTTGCAGGTAGTTGATCCCAGGTACTCTGGAAGAGGAGACAATGCTGTTAATTGTTGAGCTTTTAGAGTGGCCCCACCCTTCTTTAAATTTTTAGAAGTATGTGTGAGGCTGTGTTTATGTACATCATATGCAGGCCATAAGAGGGATTTAGATTCTCCAGAATCTGACACCCTCTTCTGGAGTGTCTGAACAGCTACAGTGTACTTATATCTACTAAAAACATAAATAAATAGATAAATAAATAAATAAATAAGTAAATATTTTTTTAAAAGGATAAGAAAGAAAGAAAGAAAGACCAGGCAGGCCTGGCATCCATATCTCTGCCTGTCTGTCTGTCTGTCTATCTGAACCCCGGGAACTGGAGATGGGCCACCATATAGTTGCTGGTAGTTGATCCAAGGTTCTCTGGAAGAGGAGACAATGCTGTTAATTGTTGAGCCCTTTCAGTGGCCCCACACTTCTTTAAATATTTAGAAGTATATGTGAGGCTGTGTTTATGTACATCATATTCAGATTATAAGAGGATTTAGATTCTCCAGAATCTGACACCCTCTTCTGAAGTGTCTGAAGACAGCTACAGTGTACTTATATATAATAAATAAATAAATAAATAAATAAATAAATAAATAAACATTTTTTAAAAAGGATAAGAAAGAAAGTAAGACCAGGCAGGCCTGCCATCCTTATCTCTGTCCGTCTGTCTGTCTGTCTGTCTGATCCCCTGGAACTGGAGATGGGCCACCATATAGTTGCTGGTAGTTGATCCAAGGTTCTCTGGGAGAGGAGACAATGCTCTTAATTGTTGAGCCCTTTCAGTGGCCCCACACTTCTTTAAATATTTAGAAGTATATGTGAGGCTGTGTTTATGTACATCATATTCAGATTATAAGAGGATTTAGATTCTCCAGAATTACACACCCTCTACTGGAGTGTCTGAAGACAGTTACAGTGTACTCATATATAATAAATAAATAAATAAATAAATAAATAAATAAATAAATACATAAATACATAAACATTTTTTTAAAAAGGATAAGAAAGAAAGTAAGACCAGGCAGGCCTGCCATCCTTATCTCTGTCTGTCTGTCTGTCTGTCTGTCTGATCCCCTGGAACTGGAGATGGGCTACCATATAGTTGCTGGTAGTTGATCCCAGGTTCTCTGGAAGAGGAGACAATGCTGTTAATTGTTGAGCCCTATCAGTGGCCCTACCCATCTTTAAATTTTTAGAAGTGTATGTGAGGTTGTGTTTATGTACATCATATGCAGACCATAAGAGGGATTTAGATTCATCAGAATCTGACACCCTCTTCTGGAGTGTCTGAAGACAGCTAAAGTGTACTTATATCTAATAAATACATAAATAAATAAAAATTTTTTAAAAAGGATAAGAAAGAAAGAAAGACCAGGCAGGCCTGCCATCCTTATCCTTGTCTGTCTGTCTGTCTGTCTGATACCCTGGGAGTGGAGATGGGCCACCATATAGTTGCAGGTAGTTGATCCCAGTTTCTCTGTAAGAGGAGACAATGCTGTTAATTGCTGAGCCCTTTCAGTGCCCCCCCCCACCTTTAAATTTTAAGAAGTAAATGTGAGGCTGTGTTTATGTACATCATATGCAGACCATAAGAGGGATTTAGATTCTCCAAAATCTGACACCTTCTTCTGGAGTGTCTGAAGATGGCTACAGTGTACTTTTATCTAATAAACATATAAATAAATAAATAAACATTTTTTAAAAAGGATAAGAAAGAAAGAAAGGCAAGGCAGGCCTGCCATCCTTATCTCTGTCAGTCTGTCTGTCTGTCAGTCTGTCTGATCCCTTGGAACTGGAGATGGGCCACCATATAGTTGCAGTTAGTTGATCCCAGGTTCTCTAGAAGAGGAGACAATGCTGTTAATTGTTGAGCCATATCAGTGGCCCTACCCATCTTTAAATATTTAGAAGTATATGTGAGGCTGTGTTTATGTACATCATATGCAGACCATAAGAGGGATTTAGATTCTCGAGAATCTGACACCCTCTTCTGGAGTGTCGGAAGACAGCTACAGTGTACTTATATCTAATAAATAAATAAATAAATAAATAAATAAATAAATAAACATTTTTTAAAAAGGATAAGAAAGAAAGTAAGACCAGGCAGGCCTGCCATCCTTATCTCTGTCTGTCTGTCTGTCTGTCTGTCTGATCCCCTGGAACTTGAGATGGGCCACCATATAGTTGCTGGTAGTTGATCCCAGGTTCTCTGGAAGAGGAGACAATGCTGTTAATTGTTGAGCCCTTTCAGTGTCCCCACCCATTTTTAATTTTTAGAGGTATATGTGATGCTGTGTTTATGTACATCATATTCAGACCATAAGAGGGATTTAGATTCTCTACAATCTGTCACCCTCTTCTGGAGTGTCTGAAAACGGCTACAGTGTACTTATATCTAATAATTACATAAATAAATAAATGAATAAATAAATAAATAAATAAATAAATAAATAAACATTTTTTAAAATGTATAAGAAATAAAGAAAGACCAGGCAGGCCTGCCATCCTTATTACTGTCTGTATGTCTGTCTGTCTGATCCCCTGGAACTGGAGATGGGCCACCTTTTAGGTGCTGGTAGTTGATCCCAGGTTCTCTGGAAGAGGAGACAATGCTGTTAATTGTTGAGCCCTTTCGGTGGCCCCACACTTCTTTAAATATTTAGAAGTATATGTGAGGCTGTGTTTATGTACATCATATTCAGATTATAAGAGGATTTAGATTCTCCAGAATCTGACACCCTCTTCTGAAGTGTCTGAAGACAGCTACAGTGTACTTATATCTAATAAATACATAAATAAATAAATAAATAAACATTTTTGAAAAAGGATAAGAAAGAAAGAACAGGCAGGCCTGCCATCCTTATCTCTGTCTGTCTGTCTGTCTCTCTGATCCCCTGGAACTGGAGATGGGCTACCATAAATTTGCTGGTAGTTGATCCCAGGTTCTCTGGAAGAGGAGACAATGCTGTTAATTTTTGAGCCCTATCAGTGGCCCTATCCATCTTTAAATATTTAGAAGTATATGTGAGGCTGTGTTTATGTACATCATATGCAGACCATAAGAGGGATTTAGATTCTCCAGAATCTGACACCCTATTCTGGAGTGTCTGAAGACAGCTACAGTGTACTTATATCTAAGAAATACATAAATAAATATATAAATAAACATTTTTTAAAAAAGGATAAGAATGAAAGAAAGACCAGACAGGCCTGCCATCCTTAGCACTGTCTGTATGTCTGTCTGTCTGATCCCCTGGAACTGGAGATGGGCCACCATATAGTTGCTGGTAGTCGTTCCCTGGTATTCTGGAAGAGGAGACAATGCTGTTAATTGTTGGGCTTTTAGAGTGGCCCCACCCTTCTTTAAATATTTAGAAGTAAATGTGAGGCTGTGTTTATGTACATCATATGCAGACCATAAGAAAGATTTAGATTCTCAAGAATATGACACCCTCTTCTGGAGTGTCTGAACAGCTACAGTGTACTTATATCTAATAAATAAATAAATAAATAAATAAATAAATAAATAAATAAATAAATAAACATTTTTTTAAAAGGATAAGACAGAAAGAAAGACCAGGCAGGCCTGCCATCCATATCTCTGTCTGTCTGTCTGTCTGTCTGTCTGTCTATCTGATCCCTGGGAACTGGAGATGGGCCACGAATAGTTGCCTGTAGTTGATCCCAGGTTCTCTAGAAGAGGAGACAATGCTGTTAATTGTTGAGCCCTTTCAGTGGCGCCACCCATCTTTAAATATTTAGAAGTATATGTGAGGCTGTGTTTATGTACATCATATGCAGACCATAAGAGGGATTTAGATTCTCCAGAATCTGACACCCTCTTCTGGAGTGTCTGAAGACAGCTACAGTGTACTTATATCTAATAAATAAATAGATAAATAAATAAATAAGTAAATAAACATTTTTTAAAAAGGATAAGAAAGAAACAAAGACCAGGCAGGCCTACCATCCATATCTCTGTCTGTCTGTCTGTCTGTCTATCTGATCCCCGGGAAATGGAGATGGACCACCATATATTTGCTGGTAGTTGATCCAAGGTTCTCTGGAAGAGGAGACAATGCTGTTAATTGTTGAGCCCTTTCAGTGGCCCCACACTTCTTTAAATATTTAAAAGTATATGTGAGGCTGTATTTATGTACATCATATTCAGATTATAAGAGGATTTAGATTCTCCAGGATCTGACACACTATACTGGAGTGTGTGAAGACAGCTACAGTGTACTTATATATAATAAATACATAAATAAATAAATAAATAAATAAATAAATAAATAAATAAATAAACATTTTTGAAAAAGGAAAAGAAAGAAAGTAAGACCAGGCAGGCCTGCCATCCTTATCTCTGTCTGTCTGTCTGTCTGTCTGATCCCCTGGAACTGGAGATGTGCCACCATATAGTAGCTGGTAGTTAATCCAAGGTTCTCTGGAAGAGGAGACAATGCTGTTAATTGTTGAGCCCTTTCAGTTACCCCACACTTTTTATATATTTAGAAGTATATGTGAGGCTGTGTTTATGTACATCATATTCAGATTATAAGAGGATTTAGATTCTCCAGAGTCTGACACCCTCTTTTGGAGTGTCTGAAGACAGCTACAGTGTACTTATATCTAATAAATACATAAATAAATATATAAATAAACATTTTTTAAAAAAGGATAAGAAAGAAAGAAAGACCAGGCAGGCCTGCCATCCTTATCTCTGTCTGTCTGTCTGTCTGTCTGTCTATCTGATCCCCGGGAACTGGAGATGGGCCACCATATAGTTGCTGGTAGTATATCCAAGGTTCTCTGGAAGAGGAGACAATGCTGTTAATTGTTGAGCCCTTTCAGAGGCCCCACACTTCTTTAAATATTTAGAAGTATATGTGAGGCTGTGTTTATGTATATCATATTCAGATTATAAGAGGATTTAGATTCTCCAGAATCTGACACCCTATACTGGAGTGTCTGAAGACAACTACAGTGTACTGATATATATTAAATACATAAATAAATAAATAAATAAATAAATAAATAAACAAACATTTTTTTAAAAAGGATAAGAAAGAAAGTAAGACCAGGCAGGCCTGCCATCCTTATCTCTGTCTGTCTGTCTGTCTGTCTGTCTGATCCCCTGGAACTGGAGATGGGCTACCATAAAGTTGCTGGTAGTTGATCACAGGGTTCTAGAAGAGGAGACAATGCTGTTAATTGTTGAGCCCTATCAGTGGCCCTGCCCATCTTTAAATATTTAGAAGTATATGTGAGGCTGTGTTTATGTACATCATATGCAGACCATAAGAGGGATTTAGATTCTCCAGAATCTGACACCCTCTTCTGGAGTGTCTGAAGACAACTACAGTGTACTTAATTCTAATAAATACATAAATAAATAAATAAATAAATAAATAAATAAATAAACATTTTTTAAAAAGGATAAGAAAGAAAATAAGACCAGGCAGGCCTGCCATCCTTATCTCTGTCTGTCTGTCTGTCTGTCTGCCTGATCCCCTGAACTGGAGATGGGCCACCATATAGTTGCTGGTAGTTGATCCCAGGTTCTCTGGAAGAGGAGACAATGCTGTTAATTGTTGAGCCCTTTCAGTGGCTCCACCCATTTTTAATTTTTAGAAGTATATGTGATGCTGTGTTTATGTACTTTATATTCAGACCATAAGCGGGATTTAGATTCTCTATAATCTGTCACCCTCTTCTGGAGTGTCTGAAGACGGCTACAGTGTACATATATCTAATAAATACATAAATGAATAAATAAATAAATAAACATTTTTTAAAACGAATAAGAAATAAAGAAAGACCAGGCAGGCCTGCCATCCTTATCTCTGTCTCTCTGTCTGTCTGTCGGTCTGATCCACTGGAACTGGAGATGGGCCACCATAAGGTGCTGGTAGTTTATCCCAGGTTCTCTGAAAGAGGAGACAATGCTGTTAATTGTTGAGCCCTCCCAGTGGCCCCACAAAACTTTAAATTTTTAGAAGTATATGTGAGGCTGTGTTTATGTACATCATATGCAGACCATAAGAGGGATTTAGATTCTCCAGAATCTGACACCCTCTTCTGGAGTGTCTGAAGACAGCTACAGTGTACTTATATCTAATAAATCCATAAATGAATATATAAATAAACATTTTTTTAAAAAGGATAAGAAAGAAAGAAAGACCAGGCAGGCCTGCCATCCTTATCACTGTCTGTATGTCTGTCTGTATGATCCCCTGGAACTGGAGATGGGCCACCATATAGTTGCTGGTAGTTGATCCCAGGTACTCTGTAAGAGGAGACAATGCTGTTAATTGTTGAGCTTTTAGAGTGGCCCCACCCTTCTTTAAATTTTTATAAGTATATGTGAGGCTGTGTTTATGTACATCATATGCAGACCATAAGAGGGATTTAGATTCTCCAGAATCTGACACACCCTTCTGGAGTGTCTGAACAGCTACAGTGTACTTATATCTAATAAATAAATAAATAAATAAATAAATCAATAAACAAACATTTTTTTTAAAAAAAGGATAAGAAAGTAAGAAAGACCCGGCAGGACTGCCATCCTTATCACTGTCTGTCTGTCTGTCTGTCTGATCCCCTGGAACTGGAGATGGGCCACAATATAGTTGCTGGTAGTTGATCCCAGGTCCTCTGGAAGAGGAGACAATGCTGTTAACTGTTGAGCCCTTTCTGTGGCCCCACCCATCTTTAAATTTTTAGAAGTATATGTGAGGCTGTGTTTATGTACATCATATGCAGACCATAAGAGGGATATAGATTCCCCAGAATCTGACACCCTCTTCTGGAGAGTCTGAAGACAGCTAGAGTGAATTATATCTAATAAGTACATAAATAAATAAATAAATAAATAAATAAATAAATAAATAAACATTTTTTAAAAGGATAAGAAAGAAAGAAAAATCAGGCAGGCCTGCCATCCTTATCACTGTCTGTCTCTCTGTCTGTCTGATCCCCTGCAACTTGAGATGGGCCACCATATAGTTGCTGGTAGTTGATCCCACGTTCTCTGGAAGAGGAGACAATGGTGTTAATTGTTGAGCCCTTTCAATGGGCCCACCCAATTTTAAATTTTTAGAAGTATATGTGAGGCTGTGTTTATGTACATCATATGCAGACCATAAGAGGGATTTAGATTCTCCAGAATATGACACCCTCTTCTAGAGTGTCTGAAGACAACTACAGTGTACTTATATCTAATAAATACATAAATAAATAAATAAACATTTTTTAAAAAGAATAAGAAAGAAAGAAAGACCAGGCAGGCCTGCCACCTTGTCTGTCTGTCTGTCTGTCTGTCTGTCTATCTGTCAGATACCCTGGAACTGGATGGACCACCATATAGTTGCTGGTAGTTGATCCCAGGATCTCTGGAAGAGGAGACAATGCTGTTAGTTGTTGAGCACTTTCAGTGGCCCCACCCATCTTTAAATTTTTAGAAGTATATATGAGGCTGTTTTCATGTACATCATATGCAGACCATAAGAGGGATATTGATTCTCCAGAATCTGCACCGTCTTCTGGAGAGTCTGAAGACAGCTACAGTGTACTTATATCTTAAATACATAAATAAATAAATAAATGAATAAATGAATAAATAAATAAATAAATAAACATTTTTTTAAAAGGATAAGAAAGAAAGAAAAATCAGGCAGGCCTGCCATCCTTATCTCTGTCTGTCTGTCTGTCTGTCTTATCCCCTGGAACTTGAGATGGGCCACCATATAGTTGCTGGTAGTTGATCCCACGTTCTCTGGAAGAAGAGACAATGCTGTGAATTGTTGAGCCCTTTCAGTGGGCCCACCCATCTTTAAATTTTTAGAAGTATATGTGAGGCTGTGTTTATGTACATCATATGCAGACCATAAGAGGGATTTAGATTCTCCAGAAGATGACACCCTCTTCTAGAGTGTCTGAAGACAGCTACAGTGTACTTATATCTAATAAATACATAAATAAATAAATAAATAAACATTTTTTTTAAAAGTATAAGAAAGAAAGAAAGACCAGGCAGGCCTCCATCCTTATCTCTGTCAGTCTGTCTTTCTGTCTGTCTGCTCCCTTGGAACTGGAGATGGGCCACCATATAGTTGCTGTTAGTTGATCCCAGGTTCTCTGGAAGAAGAGTCAATGCTGTTAATTGTTGAGCCCTTTCAGTGGCTCCACCTATCTTTAAATTTTTAGAAGTATATGTTAGGCTGTGTTTATGTACATCATATGCAGACCATAAGAGGGATTTAGATTCTCCAGAATCTGACACCCTCTTCTGGAGTGTCTGAAGACAGCTACAGTGTACTTATATCTAATAAATACATAAATAAATAAATAAATAAATAAATAAATAAATAAATAAACATTTTTTAAAAGGGATAAGAAAGAAAGAAAAACCAGGCAGGCCTGCCCTCCTTATCTCTGTCTGTCTGTCTGTCTGTCTGATCCCCTGGAACTGGAGATGGGCCACCATATAGTTGCTGGTAGTTGATCCCAGGTTCTCTGGAAGAAGAGACAATGCTGTTAATTGTTGAGCCCTTTCAGTGGCCCCACCCATCTAAATTTTTAGAAGTGTATGTGAATCTGTGTTTATGTCCATCATATGCAGACCATAAGAGGGATTTATATTCTCCAGAATCTGACATCCTCTTCTGGAGTGTCTGAAGACAGCTACAGTGTACTTATATCTAATAAATCCATAAATAAATAAATAAACATTTTTTAAAAAGTATAAGAAAGAAAGAAATACCAGGGAGGCCTGCCACCCTTGTCTGTCTGTCTCTTTGTCTGCCTGATCCCCTGGAACTGGAGATGGGCCACCATATAATTGCTGGTAGTTGATCCCAGGTTCTCTGGTAGAGGAGGCAATGCTGTTAATTGTTGAGCCCTTTCAGTGGCCCCACACCTCTTTAAATTTTTAGAAGTATATGTGAGGCTGTGTTTATGTACATCATATGCAGACCATAAGAGGGATTTAGATTCTCCAGAATCTGACACCCTCTTCAGGAGTGTATGAAGACAGCTACAGTGTACTTATATATAATAAATACATAAATTAATAAATAAACATTTTTTAAAAGTATAAGAAAGAAAGAAAGACCATGCAGGCCTCCATCCTTATCTCTGTCTGTCTGTCTGTCTGTCTGATACCCTGGAACTGGAGATGGGCCACCATATAGTTGCTGGTAGTTTATCCAAGGTTCTCTGAAAGAGGAGACAATGCTGTTAATTGTTGAGCCCTTTCTGTGGCCCCACCCATCTTTAAATTTTTAGAAGTATATGTGAGGCTGTGCTTATGTACATCATATGCAGACCATAAGAGGGATTTAGATTCTCCAGAATCTGACACCCTCTTCTGGAGTGTCTGAAGATAGCTACAGTGTACTTATATCTAATAAATACATAACTAAATAAATAAATAAATAAATAAATAAACAAACATTTTTTAAAAAGGATAAGAAAGAAAGAAAGACCAGGCAGGGCTGCCATCCTTATCTTTGTCTGTCTGTCTGTCTCTCTGTTTGTCTGTCTGTCTGATCTCCTGGAACTGGAGATGGGCCACCATTTTGTTGCTGGTAGTTGATCCCAGGTCTTCTGAGGAGGAGACAATGCTGTTAATTGTTCAGCCCTTTCAGTGGCCCCACCCATCTTTATAATTTCTAGAAGTAAATGTGATGCTGTGTTTATGTACATCATATTCACACCATTAAAGAGGGGTTTATATTCTCCAGAATCTGACACCGTCTTTTGGAGTGTCTATGACAGATACAGTGTACTTATATCTAATAAATACATAAATAAAGAAATAAACATTTTTTTAAAACGATAAGAAAGAAAGAAAGACCAGGCAGGCCTGCCATCCTTATCTCTGTCTGTCTGTCTGTCTTTCTGATCCTCTGGAACTGGAGATGGGCCACCATAGAGTTGCTTGTAGTTGATCCCAGGTTCTCTGGAAGAGGAGACAATGCTGTTAATTGTTGAGCCCTTTCAGTGGCCCCACCCATCTTTAAATTTTTAGAAGTATATGCGAGGCTGTGTTTATGTACATCATATGCAGACCATAAGAGGGATTTAGATTCTCCAGAATCTGACAACCTCTTCTGGAGTGTCTGAAGATAGCTACAGTGTACTTATATCTAATAAATAAATAAATAAATAAATAAATAAATAAATAAATAAATATATAAACATTTTTTAAAAAGGATAAGAAAGAAAGAAAGACCAGGCAGGGCTGCCATCCTTATCTTTGTCTGTCTGTCTGTCTCTCTGTTTGTCTGTCTGTCTGATCTCCTGGAACTGGAGATGGGCCACCATTTTGTTGCTGATAGTTGATCCCAGGTCTTCTGAAGAGGAGACAATGCTGTTAATTGTTCAGCCCTTTCAGTGGCCCCACCCATCTTTAAATTTCTAGAAGTAAATGTGATGCTGTGTTTATGTACATCATATTCAGACCCTTAAAGAGGGATTTATATTCTCCAGAATCTGACACCGTCTTTTGGAGTGTCTATGACGGATACAGTGTACTTATATCTAATAAATACATAAATAAAGAAATAAACATTTTTTTAAAAAGAAAAGAAAGAAAGGAAGACCAGGCAGGCCTGCCATCCTTATCTCTGTCTGTCTGTCTGTCTGTCTGATCCTCTGGACCTGGAGATGGGCCACCATAGAGTTGCTTGTAGTTGATCCCAGGTTCTCTGAAAGAGGAGACAATGCTGTTAATTGTTGAGCCCTTTCAGTGGCCCCACCCATCTTTAAATTTTTAGAAGTATATGCGAGGCTGTGTTTATGTACCGAATATGCAGACCATAAGAGGGATTTAGATTCTCCAGAATCTGACACCCTCTTCTGGAGTGTCTGAAGACAGCTACAGTGTACTTATATCTAATAAATTCATAAATAAACAAATGAACATTTTTAAAAAAGGATAATAAGGAAAGAGAGACCAGGCAAGCCTGCCATCCTTGTCTGTCTGTCTGTCTGATCCAATGGAAATGGAGATGGGCCACCATATAATTGCTGGTAGTTGATCCCAGGTTCTCTGGAAGAGGAGTCAGTGCTGTTAATTGTTGAGCCCTTTCAGTGGCCCCACCCATCTTTAAATTTTTAGAAGTATATGTGAGGCTGTGTTCATGTACATCATATGCAGACCATAAGAGGGATATAGATTCTCCAGAATCTGACACCCTCTTCGGGAGTGTTTGAAGACAGCTACAGTGTACTTAAATCTAATAAATACATACTTAAATTAATAAACATTTTTTAAAAAGGATAAGAAAGAATGAAAGACCAGGTAGGCCTGCCATCCTTAACTCTATCTGTCTGTATGTCTGTCTGTCTGTCTGATCCCCTGGAACTGGAGATGGGCCACCATATAGTTGCTGGTAGTTGATCCCAGGTTCTCTGGAAGAAGAGACAATGCTGTTAATTGTTGAGCCCTTTCAGTGGCCCCACCCATCTAAATTTTTAGAAGTGTATGTGAATCTGTGTTTATGTCCATCATATGCAGACCATAAGAGGGATTTATATTCTCCAGAATCTGACATCCTCTTCTGGAGTGTCTGAAGACAGCTACAGTGTACTTATATCTAATAAATCCATAAATAAATAAATAAACATTTTTTAAAAAGTATAAGAAAGAAAGAAATACCAGGGAGGCCTGCCACCCTTGTCTGTCTGTCTCTTTGTCTGCCTGATCCCCTGGAACTGGAGATGGGCCACCATATAATTGCTGGTAGTTGATCCCAGGTTCTCTGGTAGAGGAGACAATGCTGTTAATTGTTGAGCCCTTTCAGTGGCCCCACACCTCTTTAAATTTTTAGAAGTATATGTGAGGCTGTGTTTATGTACATCATATGCAGACCATAAGAGGGATTTAGATTCTCCAGAATCTGACACCCTCTTCAGGAGTGTATGAAGACAGCTACAGTGTACTTATATATAATAAATACATAAATTAATAAATAAACATTTTTTAAAAGTATAAGAAAGAAAGAAAGACCATGCAGGCCTCCATCCTTATCTCTGTCTGTCTGTCTGTCTGTCTGATACCCTGGAACTGGAGATGGGCCACCATATAGTTGCTGGTAGTTTATCCAAGGTTCTCTGAAAGAGGAGACAATGCTGTTAATTGTTGAGCCCTTTCTGTGGCCCCACCCATCTTTAAATTTTTAGAAGTATATGTGAGGCTGTGCTTATGTACATCATATGCAGACCATAAGAGGGATTTAGATTCTCCAGAATCTGACACCCTCTTCTGGAGTGTCTGAAGATAGCTACAGTGTACTTATATCTAATAAATACATAACTAAATAAATAAATAAATAAATAAATAAACAAACATTTTTTAAAAAGGATAAGAAAGAAAGAAAGACCAGGCAGGGCTGCCATCCTTATCTTTGTCTGTCTGTCTGTCTCTCTGTTTGTCTGTCTGTCTGATCTCCTGGAACTGGAGATGGGCCACCATTTTGTTGCTGGTAGTTGATCCCAGGTCTTCTGAGGAGGAGACAATGCTGTTAATTGTTCAGCCCTTTCAGTGGCCCCACCCATCTTTATAATTTCTAGAAGTAAATGTGATGCTGTGTTTATGTACATCATATTCACACCATTAAAGAGGGGTTTATATTCTCCAGAATCTGACACCGTCTTTTGGAGTGTCTATGACAGATACAGTGTACTTATATCTAATAAATACATAAATAAAGAAATAAACATTTTTTTAAAACGATAAGAAAGAAAGAAAGACCAGGCAGGCCTGCCATCCTTATCTCTGTCTGTCTGTCTGTCTTTCTGATCCTCTGGAACTGGAGATGGGCCACCATAGAGTTGCTTGTAGTTGATCCCAGGTTCTCTGGAAGAGGAGACAATGCTGTTAATTGTTGAGCCCTTTCAGTGGCCCCACCCATCTTTAAATTTTTAGAAGTATATGCGAGGCTGTGTTTATGTACATCATATGCAGACCATAAGAGGGATTTAGATTCTCCAGAATCTGACAACCTCTTCTGGAGTGTCTGAAGATAGCTACAGTGTACTTATATCTAATAAATAAATAAATAAATAAATAAATAAATAAATAAATAAATATATAAACATTTTTTAAAAAGGATAAGAAAGAAAGAAAGACCAGGCAGGGCTGCCATCCTTATCTTTGTCTGTCTGTCTGTCTCTCTGTTTGTCTGTCTGTCTGATCTCCTGGAACTGGAGATGGGCCACCATTTTGTTGCTGATAGTTGATCCCAGGTCTTCTGAAGAGGAGACAATGCTGTTAATTGTTCAGCCCTTTCAGTGGCCCCACCCATCTTTAAATTTCTAGAAGTAAATGTGATGCTGTGTTTATGTACATCATATTCAGACCCTTAAAGAGGGATTTATATTCTCCAGAATCTGACACCGTCTTTTGGAGTGTCTATGACGGATACAGTGTACTTATATCTAATAAATACATAAATAAAGAAATAAACATTTTTTTAAAAAGAAAAGAAAGAAAGGAAGACCAGGCAGGCCTGCCATCCTTATCTCTGTCTGTCTGTCTGTCTGTCTGATCCTCTGGACCTGGAGATGGGCCACCATAGAGTTGCTTGTAGTTGATCCCAGGTTCTCTGAAAGAGGAGACAATGCTGTTAATTGTTGAGCCCTTTCAGTGGCCCCACCCATCTTTAAATTTTTAGAAGTATATGCGAGGCTGTGTTTATGTACCGAATATGCAGACCATAAGAGGGATTTAGATTCTCCAGAATCTGACACCCTCTTCTGGAGTGTCTGAAGACAGCTACAGTGTACTTATATCTAATAAATTCATAAATAAACAAATGAACATTTTTAAAAAAGGATAATAAGGAAAGAGAGACCAGGCAAGCCTGCCATCCTTGTCTGTCTGTCTGTCTGATCCAATGGAAATGGAGATGGGCCACCATATAATTGCTGGTAGTTGATCCCAGGTTCTCTGGAAGAGGAGTCAGTGCTGTTAATTGTTGAGCCCTTTCAGTGGCCCCACCCATCTTTAAATTTTTAGAAGTATATGTGAGGCTGTGTTCATGTACATCATATGCAGACCATAAGAGGGATATAGATTCTCCAGAATCTGACACCCTCTTCGGGAGTGTTTGAAGACAGCTACAGTGTACTTAAATCTAATAAATACATACTTAAATTAATAAACATTTTTTAAAAAGGATAAGAAAGAATGAAAGACCAGGTAGGCCTGCCATCCTTAACTCTATCTGTCTGTATGTCTGTCTGTCTGTCTGATCCCCTGGAACTGGAGATGGGCCACCATATAGTTGCTGGTAGTTGATCCCAGGTTATCTATAAGAGGAGACAATGCTGTTAATTGTTGATCCCTTTCATTGGCCCCACACATGTTTAAATTTTTAGAAGTAAATGTGAGGCTGTGTTTATGTACATCATATGCAGACAATAAGAGGGATATAGATTCTCCAGAATCTGACACCCTCTTCTGGAGTGTCTGAAGACAGCTACAGTGTACTTATATCTAATAAATACATAAATAAATAAATAAATAAATAAATAAATAAATAAACATTTTTTAAAAGGGATAAGAAAGAAAGAAAAACCAGGCAGGCCTGCCATCCTTGTCTGTCTTTCTCTCTGTCTGTCTGTCTTGCCTAGCCCCTTGAGTAGGCTAGCCTAGTCCCTTGCCTTAACTAGCCCAGCCCCTTGCCTAGCCTAGCCTAGCCCAGCCCTGCCTTGCCTAGCCCTGCCTATCCCTGTCTTTAACCAGGCTGGCCTCGATCTCAAAAACTGACTGCCTCTGCCTCCAGAGTGCTCTCATTAAGACCTCGAGCCACCACTGATTGTTGTGTTTTCTAAGTCTTACATAGGTATGGTCTGTTTCTCAGCTGTGAAACCCTAATTAACACGTGTAGTCTGTCCTAGGTCAGCCATAGCTACAGACTGAGGCCTTTTCTAAAACAAAACAAAAGAAAACAAAAAATAGAAATAATAAAATAAATAAATTAAGCAACCACATGATATCTTTTCTTTCTTTCAATGATACTCAGAGCTTGAAGCAGTTCACCCATGAGACCTCAGCTCCGGACATTGAGGCTCTTTCCCTAACAAGTATTATGGCTGAACCTGAGGGGTTCTACTGCTGATTTGGGTCCCTCACTTTAAAAAAATAGTTGTTTTCAAAGGCTGCAGGTTCTTAGCCCTGTTCCTTGTTACAGTTGAGTCACAGCCCTGAAAGTTCAGTGGTAGTTAAAGGCACTGAGAAGGGCTTCCTATAGACATCAAAGACCAAGTCTTTGTTTTTAAAAAGTTAATCTGGATTCCCCCACCCCCTGGCATCCTTAGAATTCCTAGAAAGGAAGGCAGGGACCTGGGCAGAAGGGTGCAAGCCTACTGGTGTTTGTAAGTGGTAACAGAAAGCTTTATCTTGTTGGTACCCTACCCCAAGTTACACTGTCACTTCTTTTTCCTAGTTGTTGTTTTGTCGGTTTGTATTCTCAACATAGACCCTTTTCCTTCCTAACCTTGGCTGTCCTGAACCTTACTGTCCTTGAACTCAGTGATTTGCCTGTCTTGCTGGGATGAAACTGTGAGCTACCATCCAGAAGGAAGCACCCTGCTGAGGTTAGATTGGGGTCTCTTCCATTTTCCTCTATGAACATGCATATGGCAGGCCTGATCTTTCTTTTTTACTTTTCCTTTTCTTTTTAAAGATTTATTTATTTATTATATTTAAGTATGCTGTAGCTATCTTCAGACAGTCCAGAAGAGGGTGTCAGATTCTGAAGAATCTAAATCATTCTTATTGTCTGCATATGATGTATATAAACACAGCCTCACATATACTCAAAAAAAAAAAAAGAAAGAAAAAAGATGTGGCTACAGAGAGGGCTCAACAATTTAGAGCATTGTCTCCTCTTCCAGAGAACCTGGGCTCAATTACCAGTATTATATATGGTGGCCCATCTCCAGTTCCAGGGGATCTAATACTCTGTTCTGGAGTCTGTGGGCACAGCATACACATGCAAAACATTCTTACACAATCATTGAGAGAGGAGAGAGAGGGGTTGAGAGAGAGGGGAGGTAATCATACCTCCTGACAAGTTTGAAGACCTGAGCTTCATCACTCACACAAATAAATAAATGCAAAATATTTTTTTATAAATAAACTCTGCCATTGCCCTTTAAAAATTCCTAGAAAACAAGTTTTATAAGCAACAGTTATATTTACTATATCTAAAGGACAGTCATGAGCATATTCAATAAATAGAAAAAGGCCTGTTAGTCTTAGAAATGGAAAAGACAAACCAAGGAAGGTTTGCAATTACATAATGAGGCAGCTCAGCCCAGCTCTAAGGTTGGAAATAAGACTCGAGAATAGGATACACCTGAAGACAGCCAGCCATTGTTTTTTGTTTTGGAGGCTGAAAGGATACACCTGAAGACAGCCAATGCTGTGTGATGGTGATCTGGTATTTTTTTTTTTTTTAATTTTTAAAAACTTTAACACTTTTTATAAAACTTTTATAAAAACTTTTTCTTTCTTTCTTTCCTCACCCTAGCCCTGTCTTTCACCAGGGTGGCCTCGAACTCAGAAACTGACTGCCTCTGCCTACAGAGTGCTCTCATTAAGAGCTTGAGCCACCACTGAATGTAGGGTTTTCTAAGCCTTACCTTGCTCTTGGTGTCTGTTCTCAGCTGTGAAACCCTAATTAACACAAGTAGGCAGTCCTGGGTCAGCCAGAGCTACAGACTGAGGACTTCTCTAAAAACAAATAAAACAAAACAAAACAACAAATAGAAATAATAAAATACATAAATTAAGAAACCACAGCATAGCTTTTCTCTCTCTAGGTGGTACTCAGAAATT
Source organism: Mus caroli (assembly GCF_978045245.1). Taxonomy (NCBI): domain Eukaryota; kingdom Metazoa; phylum Chordata; class Mammalia; order Rodentia; family Muridae; genus Mus; species Mus caroli. Next base: position 5,183,623 of record NW_028227285.1, on the reverse strand, counting down.
CCAGCAGTTAGCCTGTGACACCTCAGCTCAGTATATGTGAGGCTGTGTTTATGTACATCATATGCAGACCATAAGAGGGATTTACATTCTCCAGAATCTGACACCCTCCTCTGGAGTGTCTGAAGAGAGCTACAGTGTACTTATATCTAAGAAATACATAAATAAATAAATAAATAAATAAATAAATAAATAAATAAATATTTTTTAAAAAGGATAAGAAAGAAAGAAAGACCAGGCAGGCCTCCATCCTTAACTCTGTCTGTCTGTCTGTCTGTTTGATACCCTGGAACTGGAGATGGGCCACCATATAGTTGCTGGAAGTTGATCCCAGGCTCTCTGGAAGAGGAGACAATGCTGTTAATTGTTGAGCCATTTCAGTGGCCCCACCCATCTTTAAATTTTTAGAAGTAAAGTTGAGGCTGTGTTTATGTACATCATATGCAGACCATAAGAGGGATTTAGATTCTCCAGAATCTGACACCCTCTTCTTGATTGCTTGAAGACAGCTACATTGTACTTATATCTAATAAATACATAAATATATGAATAAACATTTTTTAAAAAGGATAAGAAAGAAAGAAAGACCAGGTAGGCCTGCCATCATTATCCTTGTCTGTCTGTCTGTCTGTGTGATCACCTGGAACTGGAGATGGGCCACCATATAGTTGCTGGTAGTTGATCCCAGGATCTCTGGTAGAGTTGACAATGCTGTTAATTGTTGAGACCTTTAAGTGGCCCCACACATATTTTAATTTTTAGAAGTATATGTGAGGCTGTTTTTATGTACATAATATGCAGACCATAAGAGGGATATCGATACTCCAGAATCTGACACCCTCTTCTGGAGTGTCTGAAGATAGCTACAGTGTACTTATATCTAATAAATAAATAAATAAATAAATAAATAAACATTATTTTAAAAGGATAAGAAAGAAAGAAAGACCAGGCAGGCCTGCCATCCATATCTCTGCCTGTCTGTCTGTCTGTCTATCTGATCCCCGGGAACTGGAGATGGGCCACCATATAGTTGCTGGTAGTTGATCCAAGGTTCTCTGGAAGAGGAGACAATGCTCTTAATTGTTGAGCCCTTTCAGTGGCCCCACACTTCTTTAAATATTTAGAAGTATATGTGAGGCTGTGTTTATGTACATCATATTCAGATTATAAGAGGATTTAGATTCTCCAGAATCTGACACCCTCTACTGGAGTGTCTGAAGACAGCTACAGTGTACTTATATGTAATAAATAAATAAATAAATAAACATTTTTGAAAAAGGAAAAGAAAGAAAGTAAGACCAGGCAGGCCTGCCATCCTTATCTCTGTCTGTCTGTCTGTCTGTCTGATCCCCTGGAACTGGAGATGTGCCACCATATAGTAGCTGGTAGTTGATCCAAGGTTCTCTGGAAGAGGAGACAATGCTGTTAATTGTTGAGCCCTTTCAGTGGCCCCACACTTTTTAAATATTTAGAAGTATATGTGAGGCTGTGTTTATGTACATCATATTCAGATTTTAAGAGGATTTAGATTCTCCAGAGTCTGACACCCTCTTCTGGAGTGTCTGAAGACAGCTACAATGTACTTATATCGAATAAATACATAAATAAATATATAAATAAACATTTTTTTAAAAAGGATAAGAAAGAAAGAAAGACCAGGCAGGCCTGCCATCCTTATCACTGTCTGTATGTCTGTCTGTCTGATCCCCTGGAACTGGAGATGGGCCACCATATAGTTGCTGGTAGTTGATCCCAGGTACTCTGGAAGAGGAGACAATGCTGTTAATTGTTGAGCTTTTAGAGTAGCCCCACACTTCTTTAAATTTTTAGAAATATATGTGAGGCTGTGTTTATGTACATCATATGCAGACCATAAGAGGGATTTAGATTCTCCAGAATCTGACACCCTCTTCTGGAGTGTCTGAACAGCTACAGTGTATATATACCTACTAAATACATAAATAAATAAATAAATAAATAAATAAATAAATAAATAAATAATTAAACATTTTTTAAAAAGGATAAGACAGAAAGAAAGACCAGGCAGTCCTGCCATCCATATCTCTGTCTGTCTGTCTGTCTGTCTATCTGATCCCTGGAAACTGGAGATGGGCCACGAATAGTTGCTGGTAGTTTTTCCCAGGTTCTCTGGAAGAGGAGACAATGCTGTTAATTGTTGAGCCCTTTCAGTGGCGCCAACCATCTTTAAATATTTAGAAGTATATGTGAGGCTCTGTTTATGTACATCATATGCAGACCATAAGAGGGATTTAGATTCTCCAGAATCTGACACCCTCTTCTGGAGTGTCTGAAGACAGCTACAGTGTACTTATATCTAATAAATAAATAGATAAATAAATAAATAAATAAATATATAAACATTTTTTAAAAAGGATAAGAAAGAAAGAAAGACCAGGCAGGCCTGCCATCCATATCTCTGTCTGTCTGTCTGTCTGTCTATCTGATCCCCGGGAACTGGAGATGGGCCACCATATAGTTGCTGGTAGTTGATCCAAGGTTCTCTGGAAGAGGAGACAATGCTGTTAATTGTTGAGCCCTTTCAGTGGCTCCACCCATTTTTAATTTTTAGAAGTATATGTGATGCTGTGTTTCTGTACATCATATTCAGACCATAAGAGGGATTTAGATTCTCTATAATCTGTCACCCTCTTCTGGAGTGTCTGAAGACGGCTACAGTGTACTTATATCTAATAAATACATATATGAATAAATAAATAAATAAACATTTTTTAAAACGAATAAGAAATAAAGAAAGACCAGGCAGGCCTGCCATCCTTATCTCTGTCTCTCTGTCTGTCTGTCGATCTGATCCACTGGAACTGGAGATGGGCCACCATAAGGTGCTGGTAGTTTATCCCAGGTTCTCTGAAAGAGGAGACAATGCTGTTAATTGTTGAGCCCTCCCAGTGGCCCCACACAACTTTAAATTTTTAGAAGTATATGTGAGGCTGTGTTTATGTACATCATATGCAGAACATAAGAGGGATTTAGATTCTCCAGAATCTGACACCCTCTTCTGGAGTGTCTGAAGACAGCTACAGTGTACTTATATCTAATAAATAATTAAATAAATAAATAAACAAACATTTTTTTAAAAAAAGGATAAGAAAGAAAGAAAGACCAGGCAGGCCTGCCACCCTTATCACTGTCTGTCTGTCTGTCTGTCTGATCCCCTGGAACTGGAGATGGACCACCATAGAGTTGCTGGTAGTTGATCCCAGGTTCTCTATAAGAGGAGACAATGCTGTTAATTTTTGAGCCCTTTCAGTGGCCCCACACATCTTTCAATTTTTAGAAGTATATGTTAGGCTGTGTTTATGTACATCATATGCAGACCATAAGAGGGATTTAGATTCTCCAGAATCTGACACCCTCTTCTGGAGTGTCTGAAGACAGCTACAGTGTACTTATATCTAATAAATACATAAATAAATATATAAATAAACATTTTTTTAAAAAGGATAAGAAAGAAAGAAAGACCAGGCAGGCCTGCCATCCTTAGCACTGTCTGTCTGTCTGTCTGTCTGATCCCCTGGAACTGGAGTTGGGCCACCATATAGTTGCTGGTAGTTGATCCCAGGTACTCTGGAAGAGGAGACAATGCTGTTAATTGTTGAGCTTTTAGAGTGGCCCCACCCTTCTTTAAATTTTTAGAAGTATATGTGAGGCTGTGTTTAGGTACATCATATGCAGACCATAAGAGGGATTTAGATTCTCCAGAATCTGACAACCTCTTCTGGAGTGTCTGAACAGCTACAGTGAACTTATATCTAATAAATAAATAAATAAATAAATAAATAAATAAATAAATAAATAAACATTTTTTAAAAAGGATATAACAGAAAGAAAGACCAGGCAGGCCTGCCATCCATATCTCTGTCTGTCTGTCTGTCTGTCTGTCAATCTGATCCCTGGGAACTGGAGATGGGCCACGAATAATTGCTGGTAGTTGATCCCAGGTTCTCTGGAAGAGGAGACAATGCTGTTAATTGTTGAGCCCTTTCAGTGGCGCCACCCATCTTTAAATATTTAGTAGTAAATGTGAGGCTGTGTTTATGTACATCATATGCAGACCATAAGAGGGATTTAGATTCTCCAGAATCTGACACCCTCTTCTGGAGTGTCTGAAGACAGCTACAGTGTACTTATATCAAATAAATAAATAGATAAATAAATAAATAAATAAATAAACATTTTTAAAAAGGATAAGAAAGAAAGAAAGACCAGGTATGCCTGCCATCCATATCTCTGTCTGTCTGTCTGTCTGTCTATCTGATCCCCGGGAACTGGAGATGGGCCACCATATAGTTGCTGGTAGTTGATCCAAGGTTCTCTGGAAGAGGAGACAATGCTGTTAATTGTTGAGCCCTTTCAGTGGCCCCACACTTCTTTAAATATTTAGAAGTATATGTGAGGCTGTGTTTATGTACATCATATTCAGATTATAAGAGGATTTAGATTCTCCAGAATCTGACACCCTATACTGGAGTGTCTGAAGACAGCTACAGTGTACTTATAATAAATAAATAAATAAATAAATAAATAAATAAATAAATAAATAAACATTTTTGAAAAAGGATAAGAAAGAATGTAAGACCAGGCAGGCCTGCCATCCTTATCTCAGTCTGTCTGTCTGTCTGTCTGATCCCCTGGAACTGGAGATGGGCCACCATATAGTTGCTGGTAGTTGATCCAACGTTCTCTGAAAGAGGAGACAATGCTGTTAATTGTTGAGCCCTCTCAGTGACCCCACACATCTTTAAATTTTTAGAAGTATATGTGAGGCTGTGTTTATGTACATCATATGCAGACCATAAGAGGGATTTAGATTCCAGAATTTGACACCCTCTTCTGGAGTGTCTGAAGACAGATACAGTGTACTAATATCTAATAAATCCATAAATAAATATATAAATAAACATTTTTTTAAAAAGGATAAGAAAGAAAGAAAGACCAGGCAGGCCTGCCATCCTTATTACTGTCTGTATGTCTGTCTGTATGATCCCCTGGAACTGGAGATGGGCCACCATATAGTTGCTGGTAGTTGATCCCAGGTACTCTGGAAGAGGAGACAATGCTGTTAATTGTTGAGCTTTTAGAGTGGCCCCACCCTTCTTTAAATTTTTAGAAGTATATGTGAGGCTGTGTTTATGTACATCATATGCAGACCATAAGAGGGATTTAGATTCTCCAGAATCTGAAACCCTCTTCTGGAGTGTCTGAACAGCTACAGTGTACTTATATCTAATAAATAAATAAATAAATAAATAAACAAACATTTTTTTAAAAAAAGTATAAGAAAGAAAGAAAGACCAGGCAGGAACGCCATCCTTATCACTGTCTGTCTGTCTGTCTGTCTGATCCCCTGCAACTTGAGATGGGCCACCATATAGTTGCTGTTAGTTGATCCCACGTTCTCTGGAAGAGGAGACAATGGTGTTAATTGTTGAGCCCTTTCAGTGGGCCCACCCAACTTTAAATTTTTAGAAGTATATGTGAGGCTGTGTTTATGTACATCATATGCAGACCATAAGAGGGATTTAGATTCTCCAGAATATGACACCCTCTTCTAGAGTGTCTGAAGACAACTACGGTGTACTTATATCTAATAAATACATAAATAAATAAATAAACATTTTTTAAAAAGAATAAGAAATAAAGAAAGACCAGGCAGGCCTGCCACCTTGTCTGTCTGTCTGTCTGTCTGTCTATCTGTCAGATACCCTGGAACTGGAGATGGGCCACCATATAGTTGCTGGTAGTTGATCCCAGGTTCTCTGGAAGAGGAGACAATGCTGTTAGTTGTTGAGCCCTTTCAGTGGCCCCACCCATCTTTAAATTTTTAGAAGTATATGTGAGGCTGTGTTCATGTACATCATATGTAGACCATAAGAGGTATATTGATTCTCCAGAATCTGCACCATCTTCTGGAGAGTCTGAAGACAGCTACAGTGTACTTATATCTTAAATACATAAATAAATAAATAAATGAATAAATGAATAAATAAATAAATAAATAAACATTTTTTTAAAAGGATAAAAAAGAAAGAAAAATCAGGCAGGCCTGCCATCCTTATCTCTGTCTGTCTGTCTGTCTGCCTTATCCCCTGGAACTTGAGATGGGCCACCATATAGTTGCTGGTAGTTGATCCCACGTTCTCTGGATGAAGAGACAATGCTGTTAATTGTTGAGCCCTTTCAGTGGCCCCACCCATCTTTAAATTTTTAGAAGTATATGTGAGGCTGTGTTTATGTACATCATATGCAGACCATAAGAGGGATTTAGATTCTCCAGAAGATGACACCCTCTTCTAGAGTGTCTGAAGACAGCTACAGTGTACTTATATCTAATAAATAAATAAATAAATAAATAAATAAATAAATAAACAAACATTTTTTTAAAAGGATAAGAAAGAAAGAAAGACCAGGCAGGGCTGCCCTCCTTATCTTTGTCTGTCTGTCTGTCTCTCTGTTTGTCTGTCTGTCTGATCTCCTGGAACTGGAGATGGGCCACCATTTTGTTGCTGATAGTTGATCCCAGGTCTTCTGAAGAGGAGACAATGCTGTTAATTGTTCAGACCTTTCAGTGGCCCCACCCATCTTTAAATTTCTAGAAGTAAATGTGATGCTGTGTTTATGTACATCATATTCAGACCCTTAAAGAGGGATTTATATTCTCCAGAATCTGACACCGTCTTTTTGAGTGTCTATGACGGATACAGTGTACTTATATCTAATAAATACATAAATAAAGAAATAAACATTTTTTTAAAAAGATAAGAAAGAAAGAAAGACCAGGCAGGCCTGCCATCCTTATCTCTGTCTGTCTGTCTGTCTGTCTGATCCCCTGGAACTAGAGATGGGCCACCATATAGTTGCTGGTAGTTGATCCCAGGTTTTCTGGAAGAGGATACAATGCTGTTAATTGTTGAGCCCTTTCAGTGGCCCCACCCATCTTAAATTTTTAGAAGTGTATGTGAATCTGTGTTTATGTCCATCATATGCAGACCATAAGAGGGATTTATATTCACCAGAATCTGACACCCTCTTCTGGAGTGTCTGAAGACAGCTACAGTGTACTTATATTTTATAAATACATAAATAAATAAATAAACATTTTTTAAAAAGGATAAGAAAGAAAGAAAAACCAGGTAGGACTGCCACCCTTGTCTGTCTGTCTCTTTGTCTGCCTGATATCCTGGAACTGGAGATGGGCCACCATATAGTTGCTGGTAGTTGATCCCAGGTTCTCTGTTATAGGAGACAATGCTGTTAATTTTTGAGCCCTTTCAGTGCCCGCACACATCTTTAAATTTTTAGAAGTATATGTGAGGCTGTGTTTATGTACATCATATGCAGACCATAAGAGGGATTTAGATTCTCCAGAATCTGGCACCCTCTTCTGGAGTGTCTGAAGACAGCTACAGTGTACTTATATGTAATAAATAAATAAATAAATAAATAAATAAATAAATAAACATTTTTTTTAAAAGTATAAGAAAGAAAGAAAGACCAGGCAGGCCTCCATTCTTATCTCTGTCTGTCTGTCTGTCTGTCTGTCTGATACCCTGGAACTGGAGATGGGCCACCATATAGTTGCTGGTAGTTTATCCAAGGTTCTCTCGAAGAGGAGACAATGCTGTTAATTATTGATCCCTTTCTGTGGCCCCACCCATCTTTAAATTTTTAGAAGTATATGTGAGGCTGTGTTTATGTACATCATATGCAGACCATAGGAGGGATTTAGATTCTCCAGAATCTGACACCCTCTTTTGGAGTATCTGAAGATAGCTACAGTGTACTTATATCTAATAAATAAATAAATAAATAAATAAATAAATAAATAAATAAATAAATAAACATTTTTTAAAAAGGATAAGAAAGAAAGAAAGACCAGGCAGGGCTGCCATCCTTATCTTTGTCTGTCTGTCTGTCTCTCTGTTTGTCTGTCTGTCTGATCTCCTGGAACTGGAGATGGGCCACCATTTTGTTGCTGGTAGTGAAAGACTCCAGGACTCCCAAAGGGAGGCACTTACTCAAGCCTCGGGTCAGCCGCGCACCCAAGAAGACACTGAGACCGAACTTAAGATGTATAGAGAGTAAGATTTAATACAGCAACGACAAGAAAGCACACAAAAAGCACATATACCAGATATCTGGGGTCGAAACTCATGCAGCCAGCAAGGTGCAGAGGTGATTCGGCAATTGGCCCAGACTTGTCACAGGCTTTTATAGGAGAAGGGTAAGGAGAAAAGTACAAGTTTTACGTCACCAAGGTGTTCTGCCAAGGAGCTTTACATAACCAAGGGGTCGTGTCCTATATTTTGGCAATGTACTCGATCTATTGGAACATTCTGGGGTAGTACCAGGAGGCCCCTATCTCAAAAATGTTCTTGGAACAGTCTTCAGTTAGGAGGGGTTGGACTGAGTTCGCTCCAGGAGACCCTTATCTCAGAAATGCTCCTGGAACCGTTCTCACTTGGGAGGGGTCGGACTCTGGGGTGAAGAGTTCAAGAATGTACTCTGAGGTAAAAAGTTCAGGTGTGTTCCGGGAACAACCTCTAGATGGGAGGGGTAAGAGAACTCTGAGTTGGAGAGTTCATGGAGAGTTCAGCTTTTCTTCTTTCATTCCCCCCTTCTTTTAGTGAATAGCTCTAATCTTAGAGCGAGTCCTGCATTTATCCCCCTCCACAGAGTCCAATCTCTTTCTGTTTTGTAACATCACTTTGGACAGGGAAGTCAAAAATAGACCGTTTTATAGTTCTAAGATCAACATCCATAGCTGTACATAACCAACAGGATTGAGTCATATTAGGATTAGTTCTAAAACTTAAGAAAGCTCTTAGTCTATGTGGCCATTGGGGAGGTCGTGTCCAGCAGGGGATGAGATGGCCACATTATTTTTGTGGTAGTTCTGATTTTTTAGATGGCGCTGTAGATGGCCTTCCTTAGCGTAGGCCTTGTGGCACAGGTGGCATTCATAGAGCCGGCCCCCTGTGTGCAGATGCATATGGTTTTTGAGGTCGTAGTTATGCAGGAAGCGGGCTGGACAGTGGGGGCATGAGTAGGGTCGCTCTCCTGTGTGCTCTCGCATGTGGATCTTCAGCTTATCATTCCTGGTGAAGCGGATACCGCAGACCTCACAGGCAAAAGGCTTTTCACCATTGTGGGTCCTTATGTGCCGAGGCAGTTTGCCTGCCCCGTGGATTATCTTGTGACAGACTGGGCACTCTTGGGGCATCTGTGAAAGGCGTTTAGGCACTAGCTTGTTTTGGTCATTTAGGCCTGGTGTCAGGGCATCCTGGTGCAGCGAACTTAGGTAAGCCCTCAGGTCAGGGTCAATGAGATCTTCATCTGAGCCCAGCTCTTCTGATGATAGTGGAGGTTCGTTACTCTGGGCCAGCCCGTAGCCTGGTGGGTTGAGCATTTTTGAGGTTGAGGCTGTGGGGGTGGCAGTGGCAAAAGCCTCCAGGTACTGTCGGGCTCGCTCACAGTCATCTTTATCTGGGCTGGGGGCTTCCAGTCCACTGCCTTGCAAAATCTCCAAGCAAGTAGTGACGACACATGGGATTTCCAGTAGCCGAGCAGCTTGGAGTACAGCCGGCACATTGGCGTTGCTGGTGGTCAGTGTGGCTGTGTAAGCAAACTCGAGCAGGGCACTTAGGGCCTCCGGCCCTACAAAGTTCAGCTCACACACACTGGCTTTTGCTCCCCCAGAAGCCGTTTCAACACTCTCTGTTTTTATTACTGTTCTCTCTCTCTCTTCTGTAAAGAGCCTCTTGAAGTAGTGGCTACAGGCAGCCAGCACAGCCCTGTGGGTTTGGTACTCAAAACCCTGTGTCCTGATGGTGAGGTCGCACAGATGACCCAGCTGGCGCTGCTCGTTTAGGCAGCTCAGGAGCTCGCTGCTGTGATCTGGGAATGGGATTCCAATTAGGTCATCCTCGGGGCTCCCCATCTTTTTCTTTTTAGTCGTTGGGTCTGTTTGCTGGAGCTGGGCAACAGAGCAGGGTGTAGAAAGAGTCAACACAGGGATCCAATATCCTGCTAGACTTAGTCAAGGGGGGGGCGGTCCCCCATGTAGAATTTCATAAGAAGTAAGACCGAAACGTCCAGGTGTGTTTCGGACTCTGAGAAGCACAAATGGAAGGAGGGTCACCCAGTCTTTACCGTCAGTCTCAATAGCTAGTTTAACAACATAGGTTAAGACAGTGATGGGCATAGGAGTCTCATAAAGGATCATAAACAGAGTAAAACTGAATCAAGAAATAGGGCATAGGGAAGGAACACCAAGTCCATGCCAGTCTCCACGATTAATTTTATCAAGGTCTGTCTTAGAGTTTTAGACTAATTTTTATCTATCCTGAGCTCTGAGGTCTATACACACAATGTAATTTTTATTTGACCTCTAAATGCTTGGCCACACCCTGACTTACCTGGGCAACAAAGCAGGGCCATTATCTGACACTATTGCCTTTGGCACTCTGAACCTTGGAAAAATTTTCTTTAATAATCTTCTTGATGACTATGTGAGCAGTCTCATTTATCCATATTGAGAACGTCTTCTGCAAATGTCAACAGCTTTCTTTGTTTGTATTGTTCCATACAGTGGCAAAAGCATACCTGCTGTCAGTGTCATTTATAAAGCTTGTATCAAAACCACAAGTTCAGCTTTCTGGGCTGAAGTCCCTTTAGGGAGGCTGCTGGCCTAGATCACCTGCTTTTTGTCCACTGCTGCACTGCTGTCCCCGCCTTCCGCTTACCTTTAACCATGAGGCCACTGCCATCCGTGTACCAGTTTAAACTTTCAGGCCAAGGCTGATTTGATCTTTACCTGCTGAGGTAAGTAGACCCCTCTGTTGGTAGGTGGCCCCATGGATATGAGCTGCTTTCCATCTGCTACTGCTGCTCCTGTGACAAAGCTGCTGCCATCCGTGTACCAGGCAGGCACACCAAGGCTGATCAGTCAGATCTCTCCTTGTTCCAGTTTCATCAGCACATTGATGTACAGGAGTGGAGTCATCCGCCAAGGGGAGGTGGCAGGATTGAGGATGGCAGGTGGAGCAAAAGTTACTCAATCATTCAGCAACAAATTCTGGTAGTGGGTATAGTCACATGCTGACCCAGGGTAAGCTTGTCAGGGTCTTTAACAAGCAGGGCCATTGCAGCTCATCAACATATAAGGTAAAAGGCTTAGTCAAATCTGGCAAAGCCAGAGCGGGGGCTGCAAGCAGGGCTGCCTTTATGCTGTCAAAGGCTTTTTGGTGTTTCTCAGTCCAGGTGAATGGGACTTTTTCTTTAGTCCAGAGTCTGCAAAAGCCCACCGTCCCCAGAAACTCACGTACTTGGCGCGGGGTGGTGGGGGTTGGGATCAGCATCACAGTCTTTTTTCTTGGCTTCGGTGAGCCACCGCTTTCCGTCGTTTTGGCACCTCGGTAACTGAGCTTTCTTAGCCGATACCCGATACCCCAACTCACCCAGTTCATTCAGGAGCTTCTAGGAGGGCCAGAATTTCTTCTTTGTCTTTGATGTCTCTGCCTTCAGCCAACCGCAGGGCTTGGGTTAGCGCCAGGAGTTCAGCCTTCTGAGCCAAAGTTCCTTCTGCTAGAATGTCAGAGCAGTGATGAGTAGGTGAAGACTCAGCAGGTTAGCAGGGGAAGTGAAGGTCACTTGTTCTGTCAACAAAAAGCTCTAATAATGTGTCCATCAGTCAGGGAAACAATTGGATCATGTGTCCCTGACCAAAAGCCATTATGTGCAGACAAGCAGGCCATCCCTCAGTCACCAGGTCTAATTTTTCCAAGTGCCACTGGTCTTTTAGGGTCCCAATTTCTGAGTAAGAACCTCTTTGGCAATACTTTTGTTCTCAGTCACATTTAGGAGTCCCAAAGTTGGGGACAACATTAGGGCAGTCTCAATAGCATCTAAGGCCATCCAAGGTTGTTCTTTATTTCTTATACGAAGGGCTGTTTATCTTTTTAATGCAGCAAAACCTGGAATCCACAGTTTGCAAAGACCTGTAGTGTCCAGGGACCTTTTAAACTTGCTTTGCATTGGTCAGTGGAGGAATATGAAAACACAGTCTCTTTTTAGCTGCATCAACAGGTAGGCCACCAGTCTCTTTACTTATAGCCACGAACAGGTGAAGGGTTTTGTCTTGAGGGGGGGGGGCTCCTCTTCTTTTTGTTAGGACAGTCTCTCACCCAGTGCTCTTCTTTTTCAACAGCAAACACTCTGATCTTTAGCCAAAAGCTTTCTTTTTTCTTGTTGCCAGGTACTAAGTTTTCTAGTTTCCCTGACGTTTGTGACCAGCATTTCATTTCTCTTATCTTTTTTAGAAAATTTTCTGGCTCCTTATTTCTTACAGATCATCTCTAAGTGCTAGTATTATTAGCAAGTGTCACTTTGCTCGGTTCTAGTCTTTGTCATTTATCTCTCTTTGCTCCTATTTCTTAACTGCAATGGAGATCTCATATAATGTCTCTCTTTCTATCTATATATATCTCTTTCTTGTCTTTGCTTACTTTGAATGTTATCTAATTATTACATCTATATTCTGTCACTTAACTTTTTTCATAGTTTACCTCTTTTTACTGTTAACCTATTTCTTTTGAGTCTGCTGAAGCTTTGCTCTCAGTTCTTCTTTGCAGACCTCTATCCTTCATCAGAGCCTGGCAGTTAGACTCGTAGGTGCTCCTTACCTTGTATATCTCCCTCACCGGAGCTTAAAACAGATTCACTGCTAGCAGCTCAGGGCGATGCCTGAGAAGAGAAAACACACGGGGCAGAGAAGGGGGTGCAGCTCTTACATCTGGCTGCACACTGATATCTCAAAATGAACACAATTTTTTCTGTTAACAGTTAACAAGAGACAGGATACAGGGGACAGGGAAATGAGAAGCAACCAGGGAACCTTGTGGCGTCCTCAGATCAGACGCGGCAACCCGCTGAACTCAAGCATACTAGTCAGCGGAGGGAAAGAAACTAACCAGGATTTTCTCAGTAATGGCGAATGGACAGGGAGGAGCCAAGCGCCGAGTCTCCGCCGCGCCACGGCGAAATGTGGGAGTGGCAAACAAACACTGGCAGGGAGGGGGAATTTAACCACTTGTTTTCCGGCATGGCTTGAGCCCCCGGAGGCGGCGGCGTCCGCCACCCCACACACAGGCATCCACGGAGCTCTCTTGGCCAGAGGCAACGGCGGCCTCCCGAGCTTTGGAAACGCAAGGCGCCTGCGCGGCAGGGCGGGGGAACTTCTCTGTGTGCCCCACGGCGGGCGCACAGACACAAGGGAGTGCGGGCAGACTCCAGGGGGAAGCCAAAGGAGGGACGGCGGCCACAGTTGGCCCCTCCCCAGCTGTGGCAGGCTTCACGGCTATTCCGGGGCGCCAGGCGGGTCTGACAGGCCGCCGCACTTACTATCAGCATTTTACAACTCACTCGCAGGGCACAGACAGCCTCCGTTGCTGCTGTGTCTGCAGAACTCAGAACCTCAGCACCACTGCTGCAGCTCTGGATTTCAGAGCTCTTTTGAGCAGCCTGGGGAGGACCGGCCTGGTGGTTTTTTTTTCTCTTTTTTTCCTTTTTTTAAAACCATTGCTGACAAATTCTGTCCTGACGTCAGTCCAAGTCTACAGTCGGCAAAGGGTTAACACACACACACACACACACACAGTCTGTCACGTGACCAAAACACAACCAGCCAAACGCCACTTTCTGACGGGGTCGGATTCCACATTGACTCTTTTTCCTGATAGGGGTGGGATTCCACATCCACTCCCGCTCTGGCAGAGAGAACACTCTCTCTCTCTCCTTCACTCTGCCAGGCAACAGCCAGGTCTTTTTGACTGTTCTGTACCCTGGGCACTCCTTCCAGGGTCTCCCTTGAAACATCTTTTTGGGGTGCAGACTGTGAGGCCATAGACAGCCGTCCTCTCACAGCCACTGCCAGAATAAACCCACAATCTCAGAATACACAAATGCAGCAGTTCCACACTTACACACCCAGCAGATTGTCCCATTTCTAGAATAATAGCAAACACAACAAGAGCAGACACAAGACTTGAGACAAAAAGAAAAAACCAAAAACGGCGGCGACCTCGCGTCGCCCACAGGCAACTTACAGAATCAGATGGCCTTTCCAAGGCCGGCCGGCTTAGACCTTCCACCAAAGTGATGGTCTCTCGGCCTTCAGAGGGGTCCGCCAAGCGTCCTTGGCCCTCCCCTTGTCTTCCTGGGGCGTCCCCCAGGGCGATCGGACGGTGGGCACCAGACACGTCTATCTCTACCCACCCCGCGCTCTCTATTGAGACCTGCCTGGTCTCCAGCTCCCGGAGCACGGTCTCTGGTGCTCGTACTGAGCACAGAGCGTCACGCAAAACCAGAACTGTGATCGCACCAGATACAGATTCAGATGGCCTCTCCAAGGCCCACAGATTGAGACTCTCCTGGTCTCCAGAAACAGAACACAGACACCAGACCAAACAGAACAGTAAATCTTACTTCTGAGTGGGTCCAGGACTTCTGGGTGGTCGCGCTGATTCCCGGCCAACGCACCAAATGAAAGACTCCAGGACTCCCAAAGGGAGGCACTTACTCAAGCCTCGGGTCAGCCGCGCACCCAAGAAGACACTGAGACCGAACTTAAGATGTATAGAGAGTAAGATTTAATACAGCAACGACAAGAAAGCACACAAAAAGCACATATACCAGATATCTGGGGTCGAAACTCATGCAGCCAGCAAGGTGCAGAGGTGATTCGGCAATTGGCCCAGACTTGTCACAGGCTTTTATAGGAGAAGGGTAAGGAGAAAAGTACAAGTTTTACGTCACCAAGGTGTTCTGCCAAGGAGCTTTACATAACCAAGGGGTCGTGTCCTATATTTTGGCAATGTACTCGATCTATTGGAACATTCTGGGGTAGTACCAGGAGGCCCCTATCTCAAAAATGTTCTTGGAACAGTCTTCAGTTAGGAGGGGTTGGACTGAGTTCGCTCCAGGAGACCCTTATCTCAGAAATGCTCCTGGAACCGTTCTCACTTGGGAGGGGTCGGACTCTGGGGTGAAGAGTTCAAGAATGTACTCTGAGGTAAAAAGTTCAGGTGTGTTCCGGGAACAACCTCTAGATAGGAGGGGTAAGAGAACTCTGAGTTGGAGAGTTCATGGAGAGTTCAGCTTTTCTTCTTTCAATCCCAGGTTCTCTGGAAGATGAGTCAGTGCTGTTAATTGTTGAGCCCTTTCAGTGGCCCCACCCATCTTTAAATTTTTAGAAGTATATGTGAGGCTGTGTTCATGTACATCATATGCAGACCATAAGAGGGATATAGATTCTCCAGAATCTGACACCCTCTTCGGGAGTGTTTGAAGACAGCTACAATGTACTTAAATCTAATAAATACATACTTAAATTAATAAACATTTTTTAAAAAGGATAAGAAAGAATGAAAGACCAGGTAGGCCTGCCATTCTTAACTCTATCTGTCTGTATGTCTGTCTGTCTGTCTGATCCCCTGGAACTGGAGATGGGCCACCATATAGTTGCTGGTAGTTGATCCCAGGTTCTCTATAAGAGGAGACAATGTTGTTAATTGTTGATCCCTTTCATTGGCCCCACACATCTTTAAATTTTTAGAAGTAAATGTGAGGCTGTGTTTATGTACATCATATGCAGACCATAAGAGGGATATAGATTCTCCAGAATCTGACACCCTCTTCTGGAGTGTCTGAAGACAGCTACAGTGTACTTATATCTAATAAATACATAAATAAATAAATAAATAAATAAATAAATAAATAAACATTTTTTAAAAGGGATAAGAAAGAAAGAAAAACCAGGCAGGCCTGCCATCCTTGTCTGTCTTTCTCTCTGTCTATCTGTCTTGCCTAGCCCCTTGAGTAGCCTAGCCTAGTCCCTTGCCTTGACTAGCCCAGCCCCTTGCCTAGCCTAGCCTAGCCCAGCCCTGCCTTGCCTAGCCCTGCCTATCCCTGTCTTTAACCAGGCTGGCCTCAAACTCAGAAACTGACTGCCTCTGCCTCCAGAGTGCTCTCATTAAGAGCTCGAGCCACCACTGACTGTTGGGTTTTCTAAGTCTTACATAGGTATGGTCTGTTTCTCAGCTGTGAAACCCTAATTAACACATGTAGTCTGTCCTAGGTCAGCCATAGCTACAGACTGAGGCCTTTTCTAAAACAAAACAAAAGAAAACAAAAAATAGAAATAATAAAATAAATAAATTAAGCAACCACATGATATCTTTTCTTTCTTTCAATGATACTCAGAGCTTGAAGCAGTTCACCCATGAGACCTCAGCTCCGGACATTGAGGCTCTTTCCCTAACAAGTATTATGGCTGAACCTGAGGGGTTCTACTGCTGATTTGGGTCCCCCACTTTAAAAAAATAGTTGTTTTCAAAGGCTGCAGGTTCTTAGCCCTGTTCCTTGTTACAGTTGAGTCACAGCCCTGAAAGTTCAGTGGTAGTTAAAGGCACTGAGAAGGGCTTCCTATAGACATCAGAGACCAAGTCTTTGTTTTTAAAAAGTTAATCTGGATTCCCCCACCCCCTGGCATCCTTAGAATTCCTAGAAAGGAAGGCAGGGACCTGGGCAGAAGGGTGCAAGGCTACTGGTGTTTGTAAGTGGTAACAGAAAGCTTTCTCTTGTTGGTACCCTACCCCAAGTTACACTGTCACTTCTTTTTCCTAGTTGTTGTTTTGTGGGTTTGTATTCTCAACATAGACCCTTTTCCTTCCTAACCTTGGCTGTCCTGAACCTTACTGTCCTTGAACTCAGTGATTTGCCTGTCTTGCTGGGATGAAACTGTGAGCTACCATCCAGAAGGAAGCACCCTGCTGAGGTTAGATTGGGGTCTCTTCCATTTTCCTCTATGAACATGCATATGGCAGGCCTGTTCTTTCTTTTTTACTTTTCCTTTTCTTTTTAAAGATTTATTTATTTATTATATTTAAGTATGCTGTAGCTATCTTCAGACAGTCCAGAAGAGGGTGTCAGATTCTGAAGAATCTAAATCATTCTTATTGTCTGCATATGATGTATATAAACACAGCCTCACATAAACTCAAAAAAAAAAAAGAAAGAAAGAAAGATGTGGCTACAGAGAGGGCTCAACAATTAAGAGCATTGTCTCCTCTTCCAGAGAACCTGGGCTCAATTACCAGTATTATATATGGTGGCCCATCTCCAGTTCCAGGGGATCTAATACTCTGTTCTGGAGTCTGTGGGCACAGCATACACATGCAAAACATTCTTACACAATCATTGAGAGAGGAGAGAGAGGGGTTGAGAGAGAGGGTAGGTAATCATACCTCCTGACGAGTTTGAAGACCTGAGCTTCATCACTCACACAAATAAATAAATGCAAAATATTTTTTTATAAATAAACTCTGCCATTGCCCTTTAAAAATTCCTAGAAAACAAGTTTTATAAGCAACAGTTATATTTACTATATCTAAAGGACAGTCATGAGCATATTCAATAAATAGAAAAAGGCCTGTTAGTCTTAGAAATGGAAAAGACAATCCAAGGAAGGTTTGCAATTACATAATGAGGCAGCTCAGCCCAGCTCTAAGGTTGGAAATAAGACTCGAGAATAGGATACACTTGAAAACAGCCAGCCATTGTTTTTTGTTTTGGAGGCTGAAAGGATACACCTGAAGACAGCCAATGCTGTGTGATGGTGATCTGGTATTTTTTTTTTTTAATTTTTAAAAACTTTAACACTTTTTATAAAACATTTATAAAAACTTTTTATTCTTCTTTCTTTGTTTCTTTTCTTTCTTCCTTTCCTCACCCTAGCCCCTACCCTAGCCCTGTCTTTCACCAGGGTGGCCTCGAACTCAGAAACTGACTGCCTCTATCTACAGAGTGCTCTCATTAAGAGCTTGAGCCACCACTGAATGTAGGGTTTTCTAAGCCTTACCTTGCTCTTGGTGTCTATTCTCAGCTGTGAAACCCTAATTAACACAAGTAGGCAGTCCTGGGTCAGCCAGAGCTACAGACTGAGGACTTCTCTAAAAACAAATAAAAAAAAACAAAACAACAAATAGAAATAATAAAATACAAAAATTAAGCAAACACAGCATAGCTTTTCTCTCGCTAGGTGGTACTCAGAAATTCCAGCAGTTGGCCTGTGACACCTCAGCTCAGTATATGTGAGGCTGTGTTTATGTACATCCTATGCAGACCATAAGAGGGATTTACATTCTCCAGAATCTGACACCCTCCTCTGGAGTGTCTAAAGAAAGCTACAGTGTACTTATATCTAAGAAATACATAAAAAATAAATAAATAAATAAATAAATATTTTTTAAAAAGGATAAGAAAGAAAGAAAGACCAGGCAGGCCTGCCATCCTTATCTCTGTCTGTCTGTCTGTCTGTCTGTCTTATCCCCTGGAACTGGAGATGGGCCACGTTGTAGGTGCTGGTAGTTGATCCCAGCTTCTCTGGAAGAGGAGACAATGCTGTTAATTGTTGAACCATTTCAGTGGCCCCACCCATTTTTAATTTTTAGAAGTATATGTGAGGCTGTGTTTATGTACATCATATGCAGACCATAAGAGGGATTTAGATTCTCCAGAATCTGACACCCTCTTCTGGAGTGTCTGAAGACGGCTACAGTGTACTTATATCTAACAAATACATAAATAAATAAATAAATAAATAAAGATTTTTTTTAAAAAGTATAAGAAATAAAGAAAGACCAGGCAGGCCTCTCTGTCTGTCTGTCTGTCTGATCCACTGGAACTGGAGATGGGCCACCATAAGGTGCTGGTAGTTTATCCCAGGTTCTCTGAAAGAGGAGACAATGCTGTTAATTGTTGAGCCCTCTCAGTGGCCCCACACATCTTTAAATTTTTAGAAGTATATGTGAGGCTGTGTTTATGTACATCATATGCAGACCATAAGAGGGATTTTGATTCTCCAGAATCTGACACCCTCTTCTGGAGTGTCTGAAGACAGCTACAGTGTACTTATATCTAATAAATACATAAATAAATATATAAATAAACATTTTTTAAAAAGGATAAGAAAGAAAGAAAGACCAGGCAGGCCTGCCATCCTTAGCACTGTCTGTATGTCTGTCTGTCTGATCCCCTGGAACTGGAGATGGGCCACCATATAGTTGCTGGTAGTTGATCCCAGGTACTCTGGAAGAGGAGACAATGCTGTTAATTTTTGAGCTTTTAGAGTGGCCCCACCCTTCTTTAAATTTTTAGAAGTATATGTGAGGCTGTGTTTATGTACATCATATGCAGACCATAAGAGGGATTTAGATTCTCCAGAATCTGACACCCTCTTCTGTAGTGTCTGAACAGCTACAGTGTACTTATATCTACTAAATACATAAATAAATAAATAAATAAACATTTTTTAAAAAGGATAAGAAAGAAAGAAAGACCAGGCAGTCCTGCCATCCATATCTCTGCCTGTCTGTCTGTCTGTCTATCTGATCCCCGGGAACTGGAGATGGGCCACCATATAGTTGCTGGTAGTTGATCCAAGGTTCTCTGGAAGAGGAGACAATGCTCTTAATTATTGAGCCCTTTCAGTGGCCCCACACTTCTTTAAATATTTAGAAGTATATGTGAGGCTGTGTTTATGTACATCATATTCAGATTATAAGAGGATTTAGATTCTCCAGAATCTGACACCCTCTACTGGAGTGTCTGAAGACAGCTACAGTGTACTTATATGTAATAAATAAATAAATAAATAAACATTTTTTAAAAAGGATAAGAAACAAAGTAAGACCAGGCAGGCCTGCCATCCTTATCTCTGTCTGTCTGTCTGTCTGTCTGTCTGATCCCATGGAACTGGAGATGGGCCACCATATAGTTGCTGGTAGTTGATCCAAGGTTCTCTGGAAGAGGAGACAATGCTCTTAATTGTTGAGCCCTTTCAGTGGCCCCACACTTCTTTAAATATTTAGAAGTATATGTGAGCTGTGTTTAAGTACATCATATTCAGATTATAAGAGGATTTAGATTCTCCAGATTCTGACACCCTCTACTGGAGTGTCTGAAGACAGCTACAGTGTACTTATATATAATAAATAAATAAATAAATAAATAAATAAATAAATAAATAAACATTTTTTAAAAAGGATAAGAAAGAAAGTAAGACCAGGCAGGCCTGCCATCCTTATCTCTGTCTGTCTGTCTGTCTGTCTGAACCCTGGAACTGGAGATGGGCTACCATATAGTTGCTGGTAGTTGATCCCAGGTTCTCTGGAAGATGAGTCAATGCTGTTAATTGTTGAGCCCTTTCAGTGGCCCCACCCATCTTTAAATTTTTAGAAGTATATGTGAGGCTGTGTTCATGTACATCATATGCAGACCATAAGAGGGATATAGATTCTCCAGAATCTGACACCCTCTTCGGGAGTGTTTGAAGACAGCTACAATGTACTTAAATCTAATAAATACATACTTAAATTAATAAACATTTTTTAAAAAGGATAAGAAAGAATGAAAGACCAGGTAGGCCTGCCATTCTTAACTCTATCTGTCTGTATGTCTGTCTGTCTGTCTGATCCCCTGGAACTGGAGATGGGCCACCATATAGTTGCTGGTAGTTGATCCCAGGTTCTCTATAAGAGGAGACAATGTTGTTAATTGTTGATCCCTTTCATTGGCCCCACACATCTTTAAATTTTTAGAAGTAAATGTGAGGCTGTGTTTATGTACATCATATGCAGACCATAAGAGGGATATAGATTCTCCAGAATCTGACACCCTCTTCTGGAGTGTCTGAAGACAGCTACAGTGTACTTATATCTAATAAATACATAAATAAATAAATAAATAAATAAATAAACATTTTTTAAAAGGGATAAGAAAGAAAGAAAAACCAGGCAGGCCTGCCATCCTTGTCTGTCTTTCTCTCTGTCTGTCTGTCTTGCCTAGCCCCTTGAGTAGCCTAGCCTAGTCCCTTGCCTTGACTAGCCCAGCCCCTTGCCTAGCCTAGCCTAGCCCAGCCCTGCCTTGCCTAGCCCTGCCTATCCCTGTCTTTAACCAGGCTGGCCTCGAACTCAGAAACTGACTGCCTCTGCCTCCAGAGTGCTCTCATTAAGAGCTCGAGCCACCACTGACTGTTGGGTTTTCTAAGTCTTACATAGGTATGGTCTGTTTCTCAGCTGTGAAACCCTAATTAACACATGTAGTCTGTCCTAGGTCAGCCATAGCTACAGACTGAGGCCTTTTTTAAAACAAAACAAAAGAAAACAAAAAATAGAAATAATAAAATAAATAAATTAAGCAACCACATGATATCTTTTCTTTCTTTCAATGATACACAGAGCTTGAAGCAGTTCACCCATGAGACCTCAGCTCCGGACATTGAGGCTCTTTCCCTAACAAGTATTATGGCTGAACCTGAGGGGTTCTACTGCTGATTTGTGTCCCCCACTTTAAAAAAATAGTTGTTTTCAAAGGCTGCAGGTTCTTAGCCCTGTTCCTTGTTACAGTTGAGTCACAGCCCTGAAAGTTCAGTGGTAGTTAAAGGCACTGAGAAGGGCTTCCTATAGACATCAAAGACCAAGTCCTTGTTTTTAAAAAGTTAATCTGGATTCCCCCACCCCCTGGCATCCTTAGAATGCCTAGAAAGGAAGGCAGGGACCTGGGCAGAAGGGTGCAAGGCTACTGGTGTTTGTAAGTGGTAACAGAAAGCTTTCTCTTGTTGGTACCCTACCCCAAGTTACACTGTCACTTCTTTTTCCTAGTTGTTGTTTTGTCGGTTTGTATTCTCAACATAGACCCTTTTCCTTCCTAACCTTGGCTGTCCTGAACCTTACTGTCCTTGAACTCAGTGATTTGCCTGTCTTGCTGGGATGAAACTGTGAGCTACCATCCAGAAGGAAGCACCCTGCTGAGGTTAGATTGGGGTCTCTTCCATTTTCCTCTATGAACATGCATATGGCAGGCCTGTTCTTTCTTTTTTACTTTTCCTTTTCTTTTTAAAGATTTATTTATTTATTATATTTAAGTATGCTGTAGCTATCTTCAGACAGTCCAGAAGAGGGTGTCAGATTCTGAAGAATCTAAATCATTCTTATTGTCTGCATATGATGTATATAAACACAGCCTCATATAAACTCAAAAAAAAAAAGAAAGAAAGAAAGATGTGGCTACAGAGAGGGCTCAACAATTAAGAGCATTGTCTCCTCTTCCAGAGAACCTGGGCTCAATTACCAGTATTATATATGGTGGCCCATCTCCAGTTCCAGGGGATCTAATACTCTGTTCTGGAGTCTGTGGGCACAGCATACACATGCAAAACATTCTTACACAATCATTGAGAGAGGAGAGAGAGGGGTTGAGAGAGAGGGTAGGTAATCATACCTCCTGACGAGTTTGAAGACCTGAGCTTCATCACTCACACAAATAAATAAATGCAAAATATTTTTTTATAAATAAACTCTGCCATTGCCCTTTAAAAATTCCTAGAAAACAAGTTTTATAAGCAACAGTTATATTTACTATATCTAAAGGACAGTCATGAGCATATTCAATAAATAGAAAAAGGCCTGTTAGTCTTAGAAATGGAAAAGACAAACCAAGGAAGGTTTGCAATTACATAATGAGGCAGCTCAGCCCAGCTCTAAGGTTGGAAATAAGACTCGAGAATAGGATACACCTGAAGACAGCCATCCATTGTTTTTTGTTTTGGAGGCTGAAAGGATACACCTGAAGACAGCCAATGCTGTGTGATGGTGATCTGGTATTTTTTTTTTAATTTTTAAAAACTTTAACACTTTTTATAAAACTTTTATAAAATCTTTTTCTTTCTTTCTTTCTTCTTTCCTTTCTTCCTTTCCTCACCCTAGCCCCTACCCTAGCCCTGTCTTTCACCAGGGTGGCCTCGAACTCAGAAACTGACTGCCTCTATCTACAGAGTGCTCTCATTAAGAGCTTGAGCCACCACTGAATGTAGGGTTTTCTAAGCCTTACCTTGCTCTTGGTGTCTATTCTCAGCTGTGAAACCCTAATTAACACAAGTAGGCAGTCCTGGGTCAGCCAGAGCTACAGACTGAGGACTTCTCTAAAAACAAATAAAACAAAACAAAACAACAAATAGAAATAATAAAATACAAAAATTAAGCAAACACAGCATAGCTTTTCTCTCTCTAGGTGGTACTCAGAAATTCCAGCAGTTGGCCTGTGACACCTCAGCTCAGTATATGTGAGGCTGTGTTTATGTACATCCTATGCAGACCATAAGAGGGATTTACATTCTCCAGAATCTGACACCCTCCTCTGGAGTGTCTAAAGAAAGCTACAGTGTACTTATATCTAAGAAATACATAAAAAATAAATAAATAAATAAATAAATATTTTTTAAAAAGGATAAGAAAGAAAGAAAGACCAGGCAGGCCTGCCATCCTTATCTCTGTCTGTCTGTCTGTCTGTCTGTCTGATCCCCTGGAACTGGAGATGGGCCACCTTGTAGGTGCTGGTAGTTGATCCCAGCTTCTCTGGAAGAGGAGACAATGCTGTTAATTGTTGAACCATTTCAGTGGCCCCACCCATTTTTAATTTTTAGAAGTATATGTGAGGCTGTGTTTATGTACATCATATGCAGACCATAAGAGAGATTTAGATTCTCCAGAATCTGACAACCTCTTCTGGAGTGTCTGAAGATGGCTACAGTGTACTTATATCTAACAAATACATAAATAAATAAATAAATAAATAAAGATTTTTTAAAAAGTATAAGAAATAAAGAAAGACCAGGCAGGCCTCTCTGTCTGTCTGTCTGTCTGATCCACTGGAACTGGAGATGGGCCACCATAAGGTGCTGGTAGTTTATCCCAGGTTCTCTGAAAGAGGAGACAATGCTGTTAATTGTTGAGCTCTCTCAGTGGCCCCACACATCTTTAAATTTTTAGAAGTATATGTGAGGCTGTGTTTATGTACATCATATGCAGACCATAAGAGGGATTTTGATTCTCCAGAATCTGACACCCTCTTCTGGAGTGTCTGAAGACAGCTACAGTGTACTTATATCTAATAAATACATAAATAAATATATAAATAAACATTTTTTAAAAAGGATAAGAAAGAAAGAAAGACCAGGCAGGCCTGCCATCCTTAGCACTGTCTGTCTGTCTGATCCCCTGGAACTGGAGATGGGCCACCATATACTTGCTGGTAGTTGATCCCAGGTACTCTGGAAGAGGAGACAATGCTGTTAATTGTTGAGCTTTTAGAGTGGCCCCACCCTTCTTTAAATTTTTAGAAGTATATGTGAGGCTGTGTTTATGTACATCATATGCAGACCATAAGAGGGATTTAGATTCTCCAGAATCTGACACCCTCTTCTGTAGTGTCTGAACAGCTACAGTGTACTTATATCTACTAAATACATAAATAAATAAATAAATAAACATTTTTTAAAAAGGATAAGAAAGAAAGAAAGACCAGGCAGTCCTGCCATCCATATCTCTGCCTGTCTGTCTGTCTGTCTATCTGATCCCCGGGAACTGGAGATGGGCCACCATATAGTTGCTGGTAGTTGATCCAAGGTTCTCTGGAAGAGGAGACAATGCTGTTAATTGTTGAGCCCTTTCAGTGGCCCCACACTTCTTTAAATATTTAGAAGTATATGTGAGGCTGTGTTTATGTATATCATATTCAGATTATAAGAGGATTTAGATTCTCCAGAATGTGACACCCTCTACTGGAGTGTCTGAAGACAGCTACAGTGTACTTATATGTAATAAATAAATAAATAAATAAACATTTTTTAAAAAGGATAAGAAAGAAAGTAAGACCAGGCAGGCCTGCCATCCTTATCTCTGTCTGTCTGTCTGTCTGTCTGATCCCCTGGAACTGGAGATGGGCTACAATATAGTTGCTGGTAGTTGATCCCAGGTTCTCTGGAAGAGGAGACAATGCGGTTAATTGTTGAGCCCTATCAGTGGCCCTACCCATCTTTAAATTTTTAGAAGTGTATGTGAGGCTGTGTTTATGTACATCATATGCAGACCAGAAGAGGGATTTAGATTCATCAGAATCTGACACCCTCTTCTGGAGTGTCTGAAGACAGCTACAGTGTACTTATATCTAATAAATACATAAATAAATACAATTTTTTTTAAAAAGGATAAGAAAGTAAGAAAGACCATGCAGGCCTGCCATACTTATCCTTGTCTGTCTGTCTGTCTGTCTGATCCCCTGGGAGTGGAGATGGGCCACCATATAGTTGCAGGTAGTTGATCCCAGGTTCTCTGTAAGAGGAGACAATGTGGTTAATTGCTGAGCCCTTTCAGTGGCCCCCCTCCCATCTTTAAATTTTAAGAAGTAAACGTGAGGCTGTGTTTATGTACATCATATGCAGACAATAAGAGGGATTTAGATTCTCCAGAATCTGACAACTTCTTCTGGAGTGTCTGAAGACGGCTACAGTGTACTTATATCTAATAAACATATAAATAAATAAATAAACATTTTTTTAAAAAGGATAAGAAAGAAAGAAAGACCAGGCAGGCCTGCCATCCTTATCTCTGTCAGTCTGTCTGTCTGTCAGTCTGTCTGATCCCTTGGAACTGGAGATGGGCCACCATATATTTGCTGTTAGTTGATCCCAGGTTCTCTGGAAGAGGAGACAATGCTGTTAATTGTTAATCCCTTTCAGTGGCTCCACCTATCTTTAAATTTTTAGAAGTATATGTTAGGCTGTGTTTATGTACATCATATGCAGACCATAAGAGGGATTTAGATTCTCCAGAATCTGACACCCTCTTCTGGAGTGTCTGAAGACAACTATAGTGTACTTATATCTAATAAATACATATATAAATAAATATAAATGAATACATAAACATTATTTTAAAAGGATAAGTTAGAAAGAAAGACCAGGCAGGCCTGCAATCCTAATCTCTGTCTGTCTGTCTGTCTGTCTGATCCCCTTGAACTGGAGATGGGCCACCTTGTAGTTGCTGGTAGTTGATCCCAGGTTCTCTGGAAGAGGAGACAATGCTGTTAATTGTTGAGCCCTTTCAGTGGCCCCACCCATTTTTAATTTTTAGAAGTATATGTGATGCTGTGTTTATGTACATCATATTCAGACCATAAGAGGGATTTAGATGCTCTAGAATCTGTCACCCTCTTATGGAGTGTCTGAAGACGGCTACAGTGTACTTATATCTAATAAATACATAAATAAATAAATAAATAAATAAACATTTTTTAAAAAGTATAAGAAAGAAAGTAAGACCAGGCAGGCCTGCCATCCTTATCTCTGTCTCTCTGTCTGTCTGTCTGTCTGATCCACTGGAACTGGAGATGGGCCACGATAAGGTGCTGGTAGTTTATCCCAGGTTCTCTGAAAGAGGAGACAATGCTGTTAATTGTTGAGCCCTCTCAGTGGCCCCACACATCTTTAAATTTTTAGAAGTATATGTGAGGCTGTGTTTATGTACATCATATGCAGACCATAAGAAGGATTTAGATTCTCCAGAATCTGACACCATCTTCTGGAGTGTCAGAAGACAGCTACAGTGTACTTATATCTAATAAATACATAAATAAATATATAAATAAACATTTTTTTAAAAAGGATAAGAAAGAAAGAAAGACCAGGCAGGCCTGCCATCCTTATCACTGTCTGTATGTCTGTCTGTCTGATCCCCTGGAACTGGAGCTGGGCCACCATATAGTTGCTGGTAGTTGATCCCAGGTACTCTGGATGAGGAGACAATGCTGTTAATTGTTGAGCTTTTAGAGTGGCCCCACCCTTCTTTAAATTTTTAGAAGTATATGTGAGGCTGTGTTTATGTACATCATATGCAGACCATAAGACGGATTTAGATTCTCCAGAATCTGACACCCTCTTCTGTAGTGTCTGAACAGCTACAGTGTACTTGTATCTAATAAATACATAAATAAATAAATAAATAAATAAATAAATAAATAAATATTTTTTAAAAAGGTAACGAAAGAAAGAAAGACCAGGCTGGCCTGCCATCCTTATCCTTGTCTGTCTGTCTGTCTGTCTGATCCCCTGGGAGTGGAAATGGGCCACCATATAGTTGCAGGTAGTTGATCACAGGTTCTCTGTAAGAGGAGACAATGCTGTTAATTGCTGAGCCCTTTCAGTGGCCACCCCAACCTTTATATTTTAAGAAGTAAATGTGAAGCTGTGTTTATGTACATCATATGCAGACCATAAGAGGGATTTAGATTCTCCAGAATCTGACACCTTCTTCTGGAGTGTCTGAAGACGGCTACAGTGTACTTATATCTAATAAAAATATAAATAAATAAATAAATAAATAAACAAACATTTTTTTAAAAAGGATAAGAAAGAAAGAAAGACCAGGCAGGCCTGCCATCCTTATCTCTGTCAGACTGTCTGTCTGTCTGATCCCCTGGAACTGGAGATGGGCCACCATATAGTTGCTGGTAGTTGATCCCAGGTACTCTGGAAGAGGAGACAATGCTGTTAATTGTTGAGCTTTTCGAGTGGCCCCACCCTTCTTTAAATTTTTAGAAGTATATGTGAGGCTGTGTTTATGTACATCATATGCAGACCATAAGAGGGATTTAGATTCTCCAGAATCTGACACCCTCTTCTGTAGTGTCTGAACAGCTACAGTGTACATATATCTACTAAATACATAAATAAATAAATAAATAAACATTTTTTAAAAAGGATAAGAAAGAAAGAAAGACCAGGCAGTCCTGCCATCCATATCTCTGCCTGTCTGTCTGTCTGTCTATCTGATCCCCGGGAACTGGAGATGGGCCACCATATAGTTGCTGGTAGTTGATCCAAGGTTCTCTGGAAGAGGAGACAATGCTCTTAATTGTTGAGCCCTTTCAGTGGCCCCACACTTCTTTAAATATTTAGAAGTATATGTGAGGCTGTGTTTATGTACATCATATTCAGATTATAAGAGGATTTAGATTCTCCAGAATCTGACACCCTCTACTGGAGTGTCTGAAGACAGCTACAGTGTACTTATATGTAATAAATAAATAAATAAATAAACATTTTTTAAAAAGGATAAGAAACAAAGTAAGACCAGGCAGGCCTGCCATCCTTATCTCTGTCTGTCTGTCTGTTTGTCTGTCTGATCCCCTGGAACTGGAGATGGGCCACCATATAGTTGCTGGTAGTTGATCCAAGGTTCTCTGGAAGAGGAGACAATGCTCTTAATTGTAGAAACCTTTCAGTGGCCCCACACTTCTTTAAATATTTAGAAGTATATGTGAGCTGTGTTTAAGTACATCATATTCAGATTATAAGAGGATTTAGATTCTCCAGAATCTGACACCCTCTACTGGAGTGTCTGAAGACAGCTACAGTGTACTTATATATAATAAATAAATAAATAAATAAATAAATAAACATTTTTTAAAAAGGATAGAAAGAAAGTAAGACCAGGCAGGCCTGCCATCCTTATTTCTGTCTGTCTGTCTGTCTGTCTGTCTGATTCCCTGGAACTGGAGATGGGCTACCATATAGTTGCTGGTAGTTGATCCCAGGTTCTCTGGAAGAGGAGACAATGCTGTTAATTGTTGAGCCCTATCAGTGGCCCTACCCATCTTTAAATTTTTAGAAGTGTATGTGAGGCTGTGTTTATGTACATCATATGCAGACCAGAAGAGGGATTTAGATTCATCAGAATCTGACACCCTCCTCTGGGGTGTCTGAAGAGAGCTACAGTGTACTTATATCTAATAAATACATAAATAAATACAATTTTTTAAAAAAGGATAAGAAAGAAAGAAAGACCATGCAGGCCTGCCATACTTATCCTTGTCTGTCTGTCTGTCTGTCTGATCCCCTGGGAGTGGAGATGGGCCACCATATAGTTGCAGGTAGTTGATCCCAGGTTCTCTAAAAGAGGAGACAATGCTGTTAATTGCTGAGCCCTTTCAGTACCCCCCCCACCTTTAAATTTTAAGAAGTAAACGTGAGCCTGTGTTTATGTACATCATATGCAGACCATAAGAGGGATTTTGATTCTCCAGAATCTGACACCTTCTTCTGGAGTGTCTGAAGACGGCTACAGTGTACTTATATCTAATAAACATATAAATAAATAAATAAACATTTTTTAAAAAGGATGAGAAAGAAAGAAAGACCAGGCAGGCCTGCCATCCTTATTTCTGTCAGTCTATCTGTCTGTCAGTCTGTCTGATCCCTTGGAACTGGAGATGGGCCACCATATAGTTGCTGTTAGTTGATCCTAGGTTCTCTGGAAGAGGAGACAATGCTGTTAATTGTTGAGCACTTTCAGTGGCTCCACATATCTTTAAATTTTTAGAAGTATATGTTAGGCTGTGTTTATGTACATCATATGCAGACCATAAGAGGGATTTAGATTCTCCAGAATCTGACACCCTCTTCTGGAGTGTCTGAAGACAACTACAGTGTACTTATATCTAATAAATACATGTATAAATAAATATAAATAAATAAATAAACATTATTTTAAAAGAATAAGAAAGAAAGAAAGACCAGGCAGGCCTGCCATCCTAATCTCTGTCTGTCTGTCTGTCTGTCTGATCCCCTGGAACTGGAGATGGGCCACCTTGCAGTTGCTGGTAGTTGATCCTAAGTTCTCTGGAAGAGGAGACAATGCTGTTAATTGTTGAGCCCTCTCAGTGGCCCCACACATCTTTAAATTTTTAGAAGTATATGTGAGGCTGTGTTTATGTACATCATATGCAGACCATAAGAGGGATTTAGATTCTCCAGAATCTGACACCCTCTTCTGGAGTGTCAGAAGACAGCTACAGTGTACTTATATCTAATAAATACATAAATAAATATATAAATAAACATTTTTTTAAAAAGGATAAGAAAGAAAGAAAGACCAGGCAGGCCTGCCATCCTTATCACTGTCTGTATGTCTGTCTGTCTGATCCCCTGGAACTGGAGCTGGGCCACCATATAGTTGCTGGTAGTTGATCCCAGGTACTCTGGAAGAGGAGACAATGCTGTTAATTGTTGAGCTTCTAGAGTGGCCCCACCCTTCTTTAAATTTTTAGAAGTATATGTGAGGCTGTGTTTATGTACATCATATGCAGACCATAAGAGGGATTTAGATTCTCCAGAATCTGACACCCTCTTCTGGAGTGTCTGAACAGCTACAGTGTACTTGTATCTAATAAATACATAAATAAATAAATAAATAAAAAATAAATAGATAAATAAATAAATATTTTTTAAAAAAGGATAAGAAAGAAAGAAAGACCAGGCTGGCCTGCCATCCTTATCCTTGTCTGTCTGTCTGTCTGTCTGATCCCCTGGGAGTGGAAATGGGCCACCATATAGTTGCAGGTAGTTGATCACAGGTTCTCTGTAAGAGGAGATAATGCTGTTAATTGCTGAGCCCTTTCAGTGGCCACCCCCACCTTTATATTTTAAGAAGTAAATGTGAAGCTGTGTTTCTGTACATCATATGCAGACCATAAGAGGGATTTAGATTCCCCAGAATCTGACACCTTCTTCTGGAGTGTCTGAAGACGGCTACAGTGTACTTATATCTAATAAAAATATAAATAAATAAATAAACATTTTTTTAAAAAGGATAAGAAAGAAAGAAAGACCAGGCAGGCCTGCCATCCTTATCTCTGTCAGACTGTCTGTCTGTCTGATCCCCTGGAACTGGAGATGGGCCACCATATAGTTGCGGGTAGTTGATCCCAGGTACTCTGGAAGAGGAGACAATGCTGTTAATTGTTGAGCTTTTAGAGTGGCCCCACCCTTCTTTAAATTTTTAGAAGTATATGTGAGGCTGTGTTTATGTACATCATATGCAGACCATAAGAGAGATTTAGATTCTCCAGAATCTGACACCCTCTTCTGTAGTGTCTGAACAGCTACAGTGTACTTATATCTAATAAATACATAAATAAATAAATAAATAAATAAATAAATAAATAAATAAACATTTTTTAAAAGGATAAGAAAGAAAGAAAGACCAGGCAGGCCTGCCATCCATATCTCTGCCTGTCTGTCTGTCTGTCTATCTGATCCCCGGGAACTGGAGATGGGCCACCATATAGTTGCTGGTAGTTGATCCAAGGTTCTCTGGAAGAGGAGACAATGCTCTTAATTGTTGAGCCCTTTCAGTGGCCCCACACTTCTTTAAATATTTAGAAGTATATGTGAGGCTGTGTTTATGTACATCATATTCAGATTATAAGAGGATTTAGATTCTCCAGAATCTGACACCCTCTACTGGAGTGTCTGAAGACAGCTACAGTGTACTTATATGTAATAAATAAATAAATAAATAAACATTTTTTAAAAAGGATAAGAAAGAAAGAAAGACCAGGCAGGCCTGCCATCCTTATCTCTGTCTGTCTGTCTGTCTGATCCCCTGGAACTGGAGATGGGCCACCATATAGTTGCTGGTAGTTGATCCAAGGTTCTCTGGAAGAGGAGACAATGCTCTTAATTGTAGAGCCCTTTCAGTGGCCCCACACTTCTTTAAATATTTAGAAGTATAGGTGAGCTGTGTTTAAGTACATCATATTCAGATTATAAGAGGATTTAGATTCTCCAGAATCTGACACCCTCTACTGGAGTGTCTGAAGACAGCTACAGTGTACTTATATATAATAAATAAATAAATAAATAAATAAATAAACATTTTTTAAAAAGGATAAGAAAGAAAGTAAGACCAGGCAGGCCTGCCATCCTTATCTCTGTCTGTCTGTCTGTCTGTCTGATCCCCTGGAACTGGAGATGGGCCACCATATAGTTGCTGGTAGTTGATCCAAGGTTCTCTGGAATAGGAGACAATGCTCTTAATTGTTGAGCCCTTTCAGTGGCCCCACCCATTTTTAATTTTTAGAAGTATATGTGATGCTGTGTTTATGTACATCATATTCAGACCATAAGAGGGATTTAGATGCTCTAGAATCTGTCACCCTCTTATGGAGTGTCTGAAGACAGCTACAGTGTACTTATATCTAATAAATAAATAAATAAATAAATAAATAAATAAATAAATAAACATTTTTTAAATAGTATAAGAAAGAAAGTAAGACCAGGCAGGCCTGCCATCCTTATCTCTGTCTCTCTGTCTGTTTGTCTGTCTGATCCACTGGAACTGGAGATGGGCCACCATAAGGTGCTGGTAGTTTATCCCAGGTTCTCTGAAAGAGGAGACAATGCTGTTAATTGTTGAGCCCTCTCAGTGGCCCCACACATCTTTAAATTTTTAGAAGTATATGTGAGGCTGTGTTTATGTACACCATATGCAGACCATAAGAGGGATTTAGATTCTCCAGAATATGACACCCTCTTCTGGAGTGTCTGAAGACAGCTACAGTGTACTTATATCTAATAAATACATAAATAAATATATAAATAAACATTTTTTTAAAAAGGATAAGAAAGAAAGAAAGACCAGGCAGGCCTGCCATCCATATGTCTGCCTGTCTGTCTGTCTGTCTGTCTGATCCCCTGGAACTGGAGATGTGCCACCATATAGTTGCTGGTAGTTGATCCCAGGTACTCTGGAAGAGGAGACAATGCTGTTAATTGTTGAGCTTTTAGAGTGGCCCCACCCTTCTTTAAATTTTTAGAAGTATATGTGAGGCTGTGTTTATGTACATCATACGCAGACCATAAGAGGGATTTAGATTCTCCAGAATCTGACACCCTCTTCTGGAGTGTCTGAACAGCTACAGTGTACTTATATCTAATAAATACATAAATAAATAAACAAACAAATAAATAAATAAATATTTTTTTTAAAAGGATAAGAAAGAAAGAAAGACCAGGCTGGCCTGCCATCCTTATCCTTGTCTGTCTGTCTGTCTGTCAGATCCCCTGGGAGTGGAGATGGGCCACCATATAGTTGCTGGTAGTTGATCCCAGGTTCTCTGTAAGAGGAGACAATGCTGTTAATTGCTGAGCCCTTTCAGTGGCCCCCCCACCTTTATATTTTAAGAAGTAAATGTGAGGCTGTGTTTATGTACATCATATGCAGACCATAAGAGGGATTTAGATTCTCCAGAATCTGACACCTTCTTCTGGAGTGTCTGAAGACGGCTACAGTGTACTTATATCTAATAAAAATATAAATAAATAAATAAACATTTTTTAAAAAGGATAAGAAAGAAAGAAAGACCAGGCAGGCCTGCCATCCTTATCTCTGTCAGTCTGTCTGTCTGTCTGATCCCCTGGAACTGGAGATGGGCCACCATATAGTTGCTGGTAGTTGATCCCAGGTACTCTGGAAGAGGAGACAATGCTGTTAATTGTTGAGCTTTTAGAGTGGCCCCACCCTTCTTTAAATTTTTAGAAGTATATGTGAGGCTGTGTTTATGTACATCATATGCAGACCATAAGAGGGATTTAGATTCTCCAGAATCTGACACCCTCTTCTGTAGTGTCTGAACAGCTACAGTGTACATATATCTACTAAATACATAAATAAATAAATAAATAAACATTTTTTAAAAAGGATAAGAAAGAAAGAAAGACCAGGCAGTCCTGCCATCCATATCTCTGCCTGTCTGTCTGTCTGTCTATCTGATCCCCGGGAACTGGAGATGGGCCACCATATAGTTGCTGGTAGTTGATCCAAGGTTCTCTGGAAGAGGAGACAATGCTCTTAATTGTTGAGCCCTTTCAGTGGCCCCACACTTCTTTAAATATTTAGAAGTATATGTGAGGCTGTGTTTATGTACATCATATTCAGATTATAAGAGGATTTAGATTCTCCAGAATCTGACACCCTCTACTGGAGTGTCTGAAGACAGCTACAGTGTACTTATATGTAATAAATAAATAAATAAATAAACATTTTTTAAAAAGGATAAGAAAGAAAGAAAGACCAGGCAGGCCTGCCATCCTTATCTCTGTCTGTCTGTCTGTCTGATCCCCTGGAACTGGAGATGGGCCACCATATAGTTGCTGGTAGTTGATCCAAGGTTCTCTGGAAGAGGAGACAATGCTCTTAATTGTAGAGCCCTTTCAGTGGCCCCACACTTCTTTAAATATTTAGAAGTATATGTGAGCTGTGTTTAAGTACATCATATTCAGATTATAAGAGGATTTAGATTCTCCAGAATCTGACAACCTCTACTGGAGTGTCTGAAGACAGCTACAGTGTACTTATATATAATAAATAAATAAATAAATAAATAAATAAATAAATAAACATTTTTTAAAAAGGATAAGAAAGAAAGTAAGACCAGGCAGGCCTGCCATCCTTATCTCTGTCTGTCTGTCTGTCTGTCTGATCCCCTGGAACTGGAGATGGGCCACAATATAGTTGCTGGTAGTTGATCCAAGGTTCTCTGGAAGAGGAGACAATGCTCTTAATTGTTGAGCCCTTTCAGTGGCCCCACCCATTTTTAATTTTTAGAAGTATATGTGATGCTGTGTTTATGTACATCATATTCAGACCATAAGAGGGATTTAGATGCTCTAGAATCTGTCACCCTCTTATGGAGTGTCTGAAGACGGCTACAGTGTACTTATATCTAATAAATAAATAAATAAATAAATAAATAAATAAATAAACATTTTTTAAATAGTATAAGAAAGAAAGTAAGACCAGGCAGGCCTGCCATCCTTATCTCTGTCTCTCTGTCAGTCTGTCTGTCTGATCCACTGGAACTGGAGATGGGCCACCATAAGGTGCTGATAGTTTATCCCAGGTTCTCTGAAAGAGGAGACAATGCTGTTAATTGTTGAGCCCTCTCAGTGGCCCCACACATCTTTAAATTTTTAGAAGTATATGTGAGGCTGTGTTTATGTACATCATATGCAGACCATAAGAGGGATTTAGATTCTCCAGTATCTGACACCCTCTTCTGGAGTGTCTGAAGACAGCTACCGTGTACTTATATCTAATAAATACATAAATAAATATATAAATAAACATTTTTTTAAAAAGGATAAGAAAGAAAGAAAGACCAGGCAGGCCTGCCATCCTTATCACTGTCTGTATGTCTGTCTGTCTGATCCCCTGGAACTGGAGATGTGCCACCATATAGTTGCTGGTAGTTGATCCCAGGTACTCTGGAAGAGGAGACAATGCTGTTAATTGTTGAGCTTTTAGAGTGGCCCCACCCTTCTTTAAATTTTTAGAAGTATATGTGAGGCTGTGTTTATGTACATCATATGCAGACCATAAGAGGGATTTAGATTCTCCAGAATCTGACACGCTCTTCTGGAGTGTCTGAACAGCTACAGTGTACTTATATCTAATAATTACATAAATAAATAAATAAATAAATAAATAAATAAATAAATAAATAAATATTTTTTTAAAAAGTATAAGAAAGAAAGAAAGACCAGGCTGGCCTACCATCCTTATCCTTGTCTGTCTGTCTGTCTGTCAGATCCCCTGGGAGTGGAGATGGGCCACCATATAGTTGCAGGTAGTTGATCCCAGGTTCTCTGTAAGAGGAGACAATGCTGTTAATTGCTGAGCCCTTTCAGTGGCCCCCCCACCTTTATATTTTAAGAAGTAAATGTGAGGCTGTGTTTATGTACATCATATGCAGACCATAAGAGGGATTTAGATTCTCCAGAATCTGACACCTTCTTCTGGAGTGTCTGAAGACGGCTACAGTGTACTTATATCTAATAAAAATATAAATAAATAAATAAACATTTTTTAAAAAGAATAAGAAAGAAAGAAAGACCAGGCAGGCCTGCCATCCTTATCTCTGTCTGTCTGTCTGTCTGATCCCCTGGAACTGGAGATGGGCCACCATATAGTTGCTGGTAGTTGATCCAAGGTTCTCTGGAAGAGGAGACAATGCTCTTAATTGTAGAGCCCTTTCAGTGGCCCCACACTTCTTTAAATATTTAGAAGTATATGTGAGCTGTGTTAGAGTACATCATATTCAGATTATAAGAGGATTTAGATTCTCCAGAATCTGACAACCTCTACTGGAGTGTCTGAAGACAGCTACAGTGTACTTATATATAATAAATAAATAAATAAATAAATAAATAAATAAATAAACATTTTTTAAAAAGGATAAGAAAGAAAGTAAGACCAGGCAGGCCTGCCATCCTTATCTCTGTCTGTCTGTCTGTCTGTCTGATCCCCTGGAACTGGAGATGGGCCACCATATAGTTGCTGGTAGTTGATCCAAGGTTCTCTTGAAGAGGAGACAATGCTCTTAATTGTTGAGCCCTTTCAGTGGCCCCACCCATTTTTAATTTTTAGAAGTATATGTGATGCTGTGTTTATGTACATCATATTCAGACCATAAGAGGGATTTAGATGCTCTAGAATCTGTCACCCTCTTATGGAGTGTCTGAAGACGGCTACAGTGTACTTATATCTAATAAATAAATAAATAAATAAATAAATAAATAAATAAATAAATAAACATTTTTTAAATAGTATAAGAAAGAAAGTAAGACCAGGCAGGCCTGCCATCCTTATCTCTGTCTCTCTGTCAGTCTGTCTGTCTGATCCACTGGAACTGGAGATGGGCCACCATAAGGTGCTGGTAGTTTATCCCAGGTTCTCTGAAAGAGGAGACAATGCTGTTAATTGTTGAGCCCTCTCAGTGGCCCCACACATCTATAAATTTTTAGAAGTATATGTGAGGCTGTGTTTATGTACATCATATGCAGACCATAAGAGGGATTTAGATTCTCCAGAATCTGACACCCTCTTCTGGAGTGTCTGAAGACAGCTACCGTGTACTTATATCTAATAAATACATAAATAAATATATAAATAAACATTTTTTTAAAAAGGATAAGAAAGAAAGAAAGACCAGGCAGGCCTGCCATCCTTATCTCTGTCTCTCTGTCTGTCTGTCTGTCTGATCCCCTGGAACTGGAGATGGGCCACCATATAGTTGCTGGTAGTTGATCCAAGGTTCTCTGGAAGAGGAGACAATGCTCTTAATTGTAGAAACCTTTCAGTGGCCCCACACTTCTTTAAATATTTAGAAGTATATGTGAGCTGTGTTTAAGTACATCATATTCAGATTATAAGAGGATTTAGATTCTCCAGAATCTGACACCCTCTACTGGAGTGTCTGAAGACAGCTACAGTGTACTTATATATAATAAATAAATAAATGAATAAATAAATAAATAAATAAATAAATAAACATTTTTTAAAAAGGATAGAAAGAAAGTAAGACCAGGCAGGTCTGCCATCCTTATTTCTGTCTGTCTGGCTGTCTGTCTGTCTGATCCCCTGGAACTGGAGATGGGCTACCATATAGTTGCTGGTAGTTGATCCCAGGTTCTCTGGAAGAGGAGACAATGCTGTTAATTGTTGAGCCCTATCAGTGGCCCTACCCATCTTTAAATTTTTAGAAGTGTATGTGAGGCTGTGTTTATGTACATCATATGCAGACCAGAAGAGGGATTTAGATTCATCAGAATCTGACACCCTCTTCTGGGGTGTCTGAAGACAGCTACAGTGTACTTATATCTAATAAATACATAAATAAATACAATTTTTTAAAAAAGGATAAGAAAGAAAGAAAGACCAGGCAGGCCTGCCATACTTATCCTTGTCTGTCTGTCTGTCTGTCTGATCCCCTGGAACTGGAGATGGGCCACCATATAGTTGCTGGTAGTTGATCCAAGGTTCTCTGGAAGAGGAGACAATGCTCTTAATTGTTGAGCCCTTTCAGTGGCCCCACACTTCTTTAAATATGTAGAAGTATATGTGAGGCTGTGTTTATGTACATCATATTCAGATTATAAGAGGATTTAGATTCTCCAGAATCTGACACCCTCTACTGGAGTGTCTGAAGACAGCTACAGTGTACTTATATGTAATAAATAAATAAATAAATAAATAAACATTTTTTAAAAAGGATAAGAAAGAAAGAAAGAAAGACCAGGCAGGCCTGCCATCCTTATCTCTGTCTGTCTGTCTGTCTGTCTGATCCCCTGGAACTGGAGATGGGCCACCATATAGTTGCTGGTAGTTGATCCAAGGTTCTCTGGAAGAGGAGACAATGCTCTTAATTGTTGAGCCCTTTCAGTGGCCCCACCCATTTTTAATTTTTAGAAGTATATGTGAGGCTGTGTTTATGTACATCATATTCAGACCATAAGAGGGATTTAGATGCTCTAGAATCTGTCACCCTCTTATGGAGTGTCTGAAGACGGCTACAGTGTACTTATATCTAATAAATAAATAAATAAATAAATAAATAAATAAATAAACATTTTTTAAATAGTATAAGAAAGAAAGTAAGACCAGGCAGGCCTGCCATCCTTATCTCTGTCTCTCTGTCAGTCTGTCTGTCTGATCCACTGGAACTGGAGATGGGCCACCATAAGGTGCTGGTAGTTTATCCCAGGTTCTCTGAAAGAGGAGACAATGCTGTTAATTGTTGAGCCCTCTCAGTGGCCCCACACATCTTTAAATTTTTAGAAGTATATGTGAGGCTGTATTTATGTACATCATATGCAGACCATAAGAGGGATTTAGATTCTCCAGAATATGACACCCTCTTCTGGAGAGTCTGAGGACAGCTACAGTGTACTTATATCTAATAAATACATAAATAAATATATAAATAAACATTTTTTTAAAAAGGATAAGAAAGAAAGAAAGACCAGGCAGGCCTTCCATCCTTATCACTGTCTGTATGTCTGTCTGTCTGATCCCCTGGAACTGGAGATGTGCCACCATATAGTTGCTGGTAGTTGATCCCAGGTACTCTGGAAGAGGAGACAATGCTGTTAATTGTTGAGCTTTTAGAGTGGCCCCACCCTTCTTTAAATTTTTAGAAGTATATGTGAGGCTGTGTTTATGTACATCATATGCAGACCATAAGAGGGATTTAGATTCTCCAGAATCTGACACGCTCTTCTGGAGTGTCTGAACAGCTACAGTGTACTTATATCTAATAAATACATAAATACATAAATAAATAAATAAATAAATAAATAAATAAATAAACATTTTTTTAAAAAGGATAAGAAAGAAAGAAAGACCAGGCTGGCCTACCATCCTTATCCTTGTCTGTCTGTCTGTCTGTCAGATCCCCTGGGAGTGGAGATGGGCCACCATATAGTTGCAGGTAGTTGATCCCAGGTTCTCTGTAAGAGGAGACAATGCTGTTAATTGCTGAGCCCTTTCAGTGGCCCCCCCACCTTTATATTTTAAGAAGTAAATGTGAGGCTGTGTTTATGTACATCATATGCAGACCATAAGAGGGATTTAGATTCTCCAGAATCTGACACCTTCTTCTGGAGTGTCTGAAGACGGCTACAGTGTCCTTATATCTAATAAAAATATAAATAAATAAATAAACATTTTTTAAAAAGAATAAGAAAGAAAGAAAGACCAGGCAGGCCTGCCATCCTTATCTCTGTCAGTCTGTCTGTCTGTCTGATCCCCTGGTACTGGAGATGGGCCACCATATAGTTGCTGGTAGTTGATCCCAGGTACTCTGGAAGAGGAGACAATGCTGTTAATTGTTGAGCTTTTAGAGTGGCCCCACCCTTCTTTAAATTTTTAGAAGTATATGTGAGGCTGTGTTTATGTACATCATATGCAGACCATAAGAGGGATTTAGATTCTCCAGAATCTGGCACCCTCTTCTGTAGTGTCTGAACAGCTACAGTGTACATATATCTACTAAATACATAAATAAATAAATAAATAAACATTTTTTAAAAAGGATAAGAAAGAAAGAAAGACCAGGCAGTCCTGCCATCCATATCTCTGCCTGTCTGTCTGTCTGTCTATCTGATCCCCGGGAACTGGAGATGGGCCACCATATAGTTGCTGGTAGTTGATCCAAGGTTCTCTGGAAGAGGAGACAATGCTCTTAATTGTTGAGCCCTTTCAGTGGCCCCACACTTCTTTAAATATTTAGAAGTATATGTGAGGCTGTGTTTATGTACATCATATTCAGATTATAAGAGGATTTAGATTCTCCAGAATCTGACACCCTCTACTGGAGTGTCTGAAGACAGCTACAGTGTACTTATATGTAATAAATAAATAAATAAATAAACATTTTTTAAAAAGGATAAGAAAGAAAGTAAGACCAGGCAGGCCTGCCATCCTTATCTCTGTCTGTCTGTCTGTCTGTCTGTCTGATCCCCTGGAACTGGAGATGGGCCACCATATAGTTGCTGGTAGTTGATCCCAGGTTCTCTGGAATAGGAGACAATGCTGTTAATTGTTGAGCCCTATCAGTGGCCCTACCCATCTTTAAATTTTTAGAAGTGTATGTGAGGCTGTGTTTATGTACATCATATGCAGACCAGAAGAGGGATTTAGATTCATCAGAATCTGACACTCTCTTCTGGGGTGTCTGAAGACAGCTACAGTGTACTTATATCTAATAAATACATAAATAAATACAATTTTTTAAAAAAGGATAAGAAAGAAAGGAAGACCAGGCAGGCCTGCCATACTTATCCTTGTCTGTCTGTCTGTCTGTCTGATCCCCTGGGAGTGGAGATGGGCCACCATATAGTTGCAGGTAGTTGATCCCAGGTTCTCTAAAAGAGGAGACAATGCTGTTAATTGCTGAGCCCTTTCATTGCCCCCCCACCTTTAAATTTTAAGAAGTAAACGTGAGCCTGTGTTTATGTACATCATATGCAGACCATAAGAGGGATTTTGATTCTCCAGAATCTGACACCTTCTTCTGGAGTGTCTGAAGACGGCTACAGTGTACTTATATCTAATAAACATATAAATAAATAAATAAACATTTTTTAAAAAGGATGAGAAAGAAAGAAAGACCAGGCAGGCCTGCCATCCTTATTTCTGTCAGTCTATCTGTCTGTCAGTCTGTCTGATCCCTTGGAACTGGAGATGGGCCACCATATAGTTGCTGTTAGTTGATCCTAGGTTCTCTGGAAGAGGAGACAATGCTGTTAATTGTTGAGCCCTTTCAGTGGCTCCACATATCTTTAAATTTTTAGAAGTATATGTTAGGCTGTGTTTATGTACATAATATGCAGACCATAAGAGGGATTTAGATTCTCCAGAATCTGACACCCTCTTCTGGAGTGTCTGAAGACAACTACAGTGTACTTATATCTAATAAATACATATATAAATAAATATAAATAAATAAATAAAAATTATTTTAAAAGAATAAGAAAGGAAGAAAGACCAGGCAGGCCTGCCATCCTAATCTCTGTCTGTCTGTCTGTCGGTCTGATCCCCTGGAACTGGAGATGGGCCACCTTGCAGTTGCTGGTAGTTGATCCTAAGTTCTCTGGAAGAGGAGACAATGCTGTTAATTGTTGAGCCCTCTCAGTGGCCCCACACATCTTTAAATTTTTAGAAGTATATGTGAGGTTGTGTTTATGTACATCCTATGCAGACCATAAGAGGGAATTAGATTCTCCAGAATCTAACACCCTCTTCTGGAGTGTCTGAAGACAGCTACAGTGTACTTATATCTAATAAATACATAAATAAATATATAAATAAACATTTTTTTAAAAAGGATAAGAAAGGAAGAAAGACCAGGCAGGCCTGCCATCCTTATCACTGTCTGTATGTCTGTCTGTCTGATCCCCTGGAACTGAAGATGGGCCACCATATAGTTGCTGGTAGTTGATACCAGGTACTCTGGAAGAGGAGACAATACTGTTAATTGTTGAGCTTTAAGAGTGGCCCCACCCTTCTTTAAATTTTTAGAAGTATATGTGAGGCTGTGTTTATGTACATCATATGCAGACCATAAGAGGGATTTAGATTCTCCAGAATCTGACACCCTCTTCTGGTGTGTCTGAAGACAGCTACAGTGTACTTATATCTAATAAATACATAAATAAATAAATAAATAAATAAATAAATAAATAAATTTTTTTAAAAGGATAAGAAAGAAAGAAAGACCAGGCTGGCCTGCCATCCTTATCCTTGTCTCTCTGTCTGTCTGTCTGATCCCCTGGGAGTGGAGATGGGCCACCATATAGTTGCAGGTATTTGATCCCAGGTTCTCTGTAAGAGGAGA
Source organism: Mus caroli (assembly GCF_978045245.1). Lineage (NCBI taxonomy): Eukaryota > Metazoa > Chordata > Mammalia > Rodentia > Muridae > Mus > Mus caroli. The sequence continues at coordinate 5,141,677 of NW_028227285.1, read as the reverse complement.
CAATGCTGTTAATTGCTGAGCCCTTTCAGTGCCCCCCCCCCACCTTTATATTTTAAGAAGTAAATGTGAGGCTGTGTTTATGTACATCATATGCAGACCATAAGAGGGATTTAGATTCTCCAGAATCTGACACCTTCTTCTGGAGTGTCTGAAGACGGCTACAGTGTACTTATATCTAATAAAAATATAAATAAATAAATAAACATTTTTTAAAAAGGATAAGAAAGAAAGAAAGACCAGGCAGGCCTGCCATCCTTATCTCTGTCAGTCTGTCTGTCTGTCAGTCTGTCTGATCCCTTGGAACTGGAGATGGGCCACCATATAGTTGCTGTTAGTTGATCCCAGGTTCTCTGGAAGAGGAGACAATGCTGTTAATTGTTGAGACCTTTCAGTGGCTCCACCTATCTTTAAATTTTTAGAAGTATATGTTAGGCTGTGTTTATGTACATCATATGCAGACCATAAGAGGGATTTAGATTCTCCAGAATCTGACACCCTCTTCTGGAGTGTCTGAAGACAACTACAGTGTACTTATATCTAATAAATAAATAAATAAATAAATAAGTAAATAAATAAACAAACATTATTTTAAAAGGATAAGAAAGAAAGAAAGACCAGACAGGCCTGCCATCCTTATCTCTGTCTGTCTGTCTGTCTGTCTGATCCCCTGGAACTGGAGATGGGCCACCTTGTAGTTGCTGGTAGTTGATCCCAAGTTCTCTGGAAGAGGAGACAATGCTGTTAATTGTTGAGCCCTTTCAGTGGCCCCACCAATTTTTAATTTTTAGAAGTATATGTGATACTGTGTTTATGTACATCATATTCAGAACATAAGAGGGATTTAGATTCTCCAGAATATGACACCCTCTTCTGGAGAGTCTGAGGAAAGCTACAGTGTACTTATATCTAATAAATACATAAATAAATATATAAATAAACATTTTTTAAAAAGGATAAGAAAGAAAGAAAGACCAGGCAGGCCTTCCATCCTTATCACTGTCTGTATGTCTGTCTGTCTGATCCCCTGGAACTGGAGATGTGCCACCATATAGTTGCTGGTAGTTGATCCCAGGTACTCTGGAAGAGGAGACAATGCTGTTAATTGTTGAGCTTTTAGAGTGGCCCCACCCTTCTTTAAATTTTTAGAAGTATATGTGAGGCTGTGTTTATGTACATCATATGCAGACCATAAGAGGGATTTAGATTCTCCAGAATCTGACACGCTCTTCTGGAGTGTCTGAACAGCTACAGTGTACTTATATCTAATAAATACATAAATACATAAATAAATAAATAAATAAATAAATAAATAAATAAATAAATAAACATTTTTTTAAAAAGGATAAGAAAGAAAGAAAGACCAGGCTGGCCTACCATCCTTATCCTTGTCTGTCTGTCTGTCTGTCAGATCCCCTGGGAGTGGAGATGGGCCACCATATAGTTGCAGGTAGTTGATCCCAGGTTCTCTGTAAGAGGAGACAATGCTGTTAATTGCTGAGCCCTTTCAGTGGCCCCCCCACCTTTATATTTTAAGAAGTAAATGTGAGGCTGTGTTTATGTACATCATATGCAGACCATAAGAGGGATTTAGATTCTCCAGAATCTGACACCTTCTTCTGGAGTGTCTGAAGACGGCTACAGTGTCCTTATATCTAATAAAAATATAAATAAATAAATAAACATTTTTTAAAAAGAATAAGAAAGAAAGAAAGACCAGGCAGGCCTGCCATCCTTATCTCTGTCAGTCTGTCTGTCTGTCTGATCCCCTGGTACTGGAGATGGGCCACCATATAGTTGCTGGTAGTTGATCCCAGGTACTCTGGAAGAGGAGACAATGCTGTTAATTGTTGAGCTTTTAGAGTGGCCCCACCCTTCTTTAAATTTTTAGAAGTATATGTGAGGCTGTGTTTATGTACATCATATGCAGACCATAAGAGGGATTTAGATTCTCCAGAATCTGGCACCCTCTTCTGTAGTGTCTGAACAGCTACAGTGTACATATATCTACTAAATACATAAATAAATAAATAAATAAACATTTTTTAAAAAGGATAAGAAAGAAAGAAAGACCAGGCAGTCCTGCCATCCATATCTCTGCCTGTCTGTCTGTCTGTCTATCTGATCCCCGGGAACTGGAGATGGGCCACCATATAGTTGCTGGTAGTTGATCCAAGGTTCTCTGGAAGAGGAGACAATGCTCTTAATTGTTGAGCCCTTTCAGTGGCCCCACACTTCTTTAAATATTTAGAAGTATATGTGAGGCTGTGTTTATGTACATCATATTCAGATTATAAGAGGATTTAGATTCTCCAGAATCTGACACCCTCTACTGGAGTGTCTGAAGACAGCTACAGTGTACTTATATGTAATAAATAAATAAATAAATAAACATTTTTTAAAAAGGATAAGAAAGAAAGTAAGACCAGGCAGGCCTGCCATCCTTATCTCTGTCTGTCTGTCTGTCTGTCTGTCTGATCCCCTGGAACTGGAGATGGGCCACCATATAGTTGCTGGTAGTTGATCCCAGGTTCTCTGGAATAGGAGACAATGCTGTTAATTGTTGAGCCCTATCAGTGGCCCTACCCATCTTTAAATTTTTAGAAGTGTATGTGAGGCTGTGTTTATGTACATCATATGCAGACCAGAAGAGGGATTTAGATTCATCAGAATCTGACACTCTCTTCTGGGGTGTCTGAAGACAGCTACAGTGTACTTATATCTAATAAATACATAAATAAATACAATTTTTTAAAAAAGGATAAGAAAGAAAGGAAGACCAGGCAGGCCTGCCATACTTATCCTTGTCTGTCTGTCTGTCTGTCTGATCCCCTGGGAGTGGAGATGGGCCACCATATAGTTGCAGGTAGTTGATCCCAGGTTCTCTAAAAGAGGAGACAATGCTGTTAATTGCTGAGCCCTTTCATTGCCCCCCCACCTTTAAATTTTAAGAAGTAAACGTGAGCCTGTGTTTATGTACATCATATGCAGACCATAAGAGGGATTTTGATTCTCCAGAATCTGACACCTTCTTCTGGAGTGTCTGAAGACGGCTACAGTGTACTTATATCTAATAAACATATAAATAAATAAATAAACATTTTTTAAAAAGGATGAGAAAGAAAGAAAGACCAGGCAGGCCTGCCATCCTTATTTCTGTCAGTCTATCTGTCTGTCAGTCTGTCTGATCCCTTGGAACTGGAGATGGGCCACCATATAGTTGCTGTTAGTTGATCCTAGGTTCTCTGGAAGAGGAGACAATGCTGTTAATTGTTGAGCCCTTTCAGTGGCTCCACATATCTTTAAATTTTTAGAAGTATATGTTAGGCTGTGTTTATGTACATAATATGCAGACCATAAGAGGGATTTAGATTCTCCAGAATCTGACACCCTCTTCTGGAGTGTCTGAAGACAACTACAGTGTACTTATATCTAATAAATACATATATAAATAAATATAAATAAATAAATAAAAATTATTTTAAAAGAATAAGAAAGGAAGAAAGACCAGGCAGGCCTGCCATCCTAATCTCTGTCTGTCTGTCTGTCGGTCTGATCCCCTGGAACTGGAGATGGGCCACCTTGCAGTTGCTGGTAGTTGATCCTAAGTTCTCTGGAAGAGGAGACAATGCTGTTAATTGTTGAGCCCTCTCAGTGGCCCCACACATCTTTAAATTTTTAGAAGTATATGTGAGGTTGTGTTTATGTACATCCTATGCAGACCATAAGAGGGAATTAGATTCTCCAGAATCTAACACCCTCTTCTGGAGTGTCTGAAGACAGCTACAGTGTACTTATATCTAATAAATACATAAATAAATATATAAATAAACATTTTTTTAAAAAGGATAAGAAAGGAAGAAAGACCAGGCAGGCCTGCCATCCTTATCACTGTCTGTATGTCTGTCTGTCTGATCCCCTGGAACTGAAGATGGGCCACCATATAGTTGCTGGTAGTTGATACCAGGTACTCTGGAAGAGGAGACAATACTGTTAATTGTTGAGCTTTAAGAGTGGCCCCACCCTTCTTTAAATTTTTAGAAGTATATGTGAGGCTGTGTTTATGTACATCATATGCAGACCATAAGAGGGATTTAGATTCTCCAGAATCTGACACCCTCTTCTGGTGTGTCTGAAGACAGCTACAGTGTACTTATATCTAATAAATACATAAATAAATAAATAAATAAATAAATAAATAAATAAATAAATTTTTTTAAAAGGATAAGAAAGAAAGAAAGACCAGGCTGGCCTGCCATCCTTATCCTTGTCTCTCTGTCTGTCTGTCTGATCCCCTGGGAGTGGAGATGGGCCACCATATAGTTGCAGGTATTTGATCCCAGGTTCTCTGTAAGAGGAGACAATGCTGTTAATTGCTGAGCCCTTTCAGTGCCCCCCCCACCTTTATATTTTAAGAAGTAAATGTGAGGCTGTGTTTATGTACATCATATGCAGACCATAAGAGGGATTTAGATTCTCCAGAATCTGACACCTTCTTCTGGAGTGTCTGAAGACGGCTACAGTGTACTTATATCTAATAAAAATATAAATAAATAAATAAACATTTTTTAAAAAGGATAAGAAAGAAAGAAAGACCAGGCAGGCCTGCCATCCTTATCTCTGTCAGTCTGTCTGTCTGTCAGTCTGTCTGATCCCTTGGAACTGGAGATGGGCCACCATATAGTTGCTGTTAGTTGATCCCAGGTTCTCTGGAAGAGGAGACAATGCTGTTAATTGTTGAGACCTTTCAGTGGCTCCACCTATCTTTAAATTTTTAGAAGTATATGTTAGGCTGTGTTTATGTACATCATATGCAGACCATAAGAGGGATTTAGATTCTCCAGAATCTGACACCCTCTTCTGGAGTGTCTGAAGACAACTACAGTGTACTTATATCTAATAAATAAATAAATAAATAAATAAGTAAATAAATAAACAAACATTATTTTAAAAGGATAAGAAAGAAAGAAAGACCAGACAGGCCTGCCATCCTTATCTCTGTCTGTCTGTCTGTCTGTCTGATCCCCTGGAACTGGAGATGGGCCACCTTGTAGTTGCTGGTAGTTGATCCCAAGTTCTCTGGAAGAGGAGACAATGCTGTTAATTGTTGAGCCCTTTCAGTGGCCCCACCAATTTTTAATTTTTAGAAGTATATGTGATACTGTGTTTATGTACATCATATTCAGAACATAAGAGGGATTTAGATTCTCCAGAATATGACACCCTCTTCTGGAGAGTCTGAGGAAAGCTACAGTGTACTTATATCTAATAAATACATAAATAAATATATAAATAAACATTTTTTTAAAAAGGATAAGAAAGAAAGAAAGACCAGGCAGGCCTGCCATCCTTATCACTGTCTGTATGTCTGTCTGTCTGATCCCCTGGAACTGGAGATGGGCCATCATATAGTTGCTGGTAGTTGATCCCAGCTACTCTGGAAGAGGAGACAATGCTGTTAATTGTTGAGCTTTTAGAGTGGCCCCACCCTTCTTTAAATTTTTAGAAGTATATGTGAGGCTGTGTTTATGTACAACATATGCAGACCATAAGAGGGATTTAGATTCTCCAGAATTTGACACACTCTTCTGGAGTGTCTGAACAGCTACAGTGTACTTATATCTAATAAGTAAATAAATAAATAAATAAACAAACATTTTTTTAAAAAAAGGATAAGAAAGAAAGAAAGACCAGGCAGGCCTGCCATCCTTATCACTGTCTGTCTGTCTGTCTGTCTGATCCCCTGGAACTGGAGATGGACCACCATATAGTTGCTGGTAGTTGATCCCAGGTTCTCTATAAGAGGAGACAATGCTGTTAATTGTTGAGCCCTTTCAGTGGCCCCACACATCTTTTAATTTTTAGAGGTATATGTTCCGCTGTGTTTATGTACATCTTATGCAGGCCATGAGAGGGATTTAGATTCTCCAGAATCTGACACCCTCTTCTGGAGTGTCTGAATAGCTACAGAGTACTTATATCTAATAAATACATAAATAAATAAATAAATAAATAAATAAATAAATAAATAAACATTTTTTAAAAGGATAAGAAAGAAAGTTAGACCAGGCAGGCCTGCCATCCTTATCTCCGTCTCTCTGTCTGTCTGTCTGTCTGATCCACTGGAACTGTAGATGGGCCACCATAAGGTGCTGGTAGTTTATCCCAGGTTCTCTGAAAGAGGAGACAATGCTATTAATAGTTGAGCCCTCTCAGTGGCCCCACACATCTTTAAATTTTTAGAAGTATATGTGTGGCTGTGTTTATGTACATCATATGCAGACCATAAGAGGGATTTAGATTCTCCAGAATCTGGCACCCTCTTCTGAGTGTCTGAAGACAGCTACAGTGTACTTATATCTAATAAATACATAAATAAATATATAAATAAACATTTTTTTAAAAAGGATAAGAAAGAAAGAAAGACCAGGCAGGCCTGCCATCCTTATCACTGTCTGTATGTCTGTCTGTATGATATCCTGGAACTGAAGATGGGCCACCATATAGTTGCTGGTAGTTGATCCCAGGTACTCTGGAAGAGGAGACAATGCTGTTAATTGTTGAGCTTTTAGAGTGGCCCCACCCTTCTTTAAATTTTTAGAAGTATATGTGAGGCTGTGTTTATGTACATCATATGCAGACCATAAGAGGGATTTAGATTCTCCAGAATCTGACACCCTCTTCTGGAGTGTCTGAACAGCTACAGTGTACTTATATCTACTAAATAAATAAATAAATAAATGAATAAACATTTTTTAAAAAGGATAAGACAGAAAGAAAGAACAGGCAGGCCTGCCATCCATATCTCTGTCTGTCTGTCTGTCTGTCTATCTGATCCCTGGGAACTGGAGATGGGCCACGAATAGTTGCTGGTAGTTGATCCCAGGTTCTCTCGAAGAGGAGAAAATGCTGTTAATTGTTGAGCCCTTTCAGTGGCGCCACCCATCTTTAAATATTTAGAAGTATATGTGAGGCTGTGTTTATGTACATCATATGAAGACCATAAGAGGGATTTAGATTCTCCAGAATCTGACACCCACTTCTGGAGTGTCTGAAGACAGCTACAGTGTACTTATATCTAATAAATAAATAGATAAATAAATAAATAAATAAATAAACATTTTTTAAAAAGGATAAGAAAGAAAGAAAGACCAGGCAGGCCTGCCATCCATATCTCTGTCTGTCTGTCTGTCTGTCTATCTGATCCCCGGGAACTGGAGATGGGCCACCATATAGTTGCTGGTAGTTGATCCAAGGTTCTCTGGGAGAGGAGCCAATGCTGTTAATTGTTGAGCCCTTTAAGTGGCCCCACACTTCTTTAAATATTTAGAAGTATATGTGAGGCTGTGTTTATGTACATCATATTCTGATTATAAGAGGATTTAGATTCTCCAGAAACTGACACCCTATACTGGAGTGTCTGAAGACAGCTACAGTGTACTTATATGTAATAAATACATAAATAAATAAATAAATAAATAAATAAATAAACATTTTTTAAAAAGGATAAGAAAGAAAGTAAGACCAGGCAGGCCTGCCATCCTTATCTCTGTCTGTCTGTCTGTCTGTCTGATCCCCTGGAACTGGAGATGGGCCACCATATAGTTGCTGGTAGTTGATCCAAGGTTCTCTGGAAGAGGAGCCAGTGCTGTTAATTGTTGAGCCCTTTCAGTGGCCCCACACTTCTTTAATATTTAGAAGTATATGTGAGGCTGTGTTTATGTACATCATATGCAGACCATAAGAGGGATTTAGATTCTCCAGAATCTGACACACTCTTCTGGAGTGTCTGAAGACAGCTACAGTGTACTTATATCTAATAAATAAATAGATACATAAATAAATAAATAAATAAACATTTTTTAAAAAGGATAAGAAAGAAAGAAAGACCAGGCAGGCCTGCCATCCATATCTCTGCCTGTCTGTCTGTCTGTCTATCTGATCCCCGGGAACTGGAGATGGGCCACCATATAGTTGCTGGTAGTTGATCCAAGGTTCTCTGGAAGAGGAGACAATGCTCTTAATTGTTGAGCCCTTTCAGTGGCCCCACACTTCTTTAAATATGTAGAAGTATATGTGAGGCTGTGTTTATGTACATCATATTCAGATTATAAGAGGATTTAGATTCTCCAGAATCTGACACCCTCTACTGGAGTGTCTGAAGACAGCTACAGTGTACTTATATATAATAAATACATAAATAAATAAATAAATAAATAAACATTTTTTAAAAGGGATAAGAAAGAAAGTAAGACCAGGCAGGCCTGCCATCCTTACCTCTGTCTGTCTGTCTGTCTGTCTGATCCCCTGGAACTGGAGATGGGCTACCATATAGTTGCTGGTAGTTGATCCCAGGATCTCTGGAAGAGGAGACAATGCTGTTAATTGTTGAGCCCTATCAGTGGCCCTACCCATCTTTAAATTTTTAGAAGTGTATGTGAGGCTGTGTTTATGTACATCATATGCAGACCAGAAGAGGGATTTAGATTCATCAGAATCTGACACCCTCTTCTGGAGTGTCTGAAGACAGCTACAGTGTACTTATATCTAATAAATACATAAATAAATAAATAAATAAATAAATATTATTTAAACCGGATAAGAAAAAAATAAAGACCAGGCAGGCCTACCATCCTTATCTCTGTCTGTCTCTCTGTCTGTCGTTCTGATCACCTGGAACTAGAGATGGGCCACCATATAGGTGCTGGTAGTTGATCCCAGGACCTCTGGAAGAGGAGACAATGCTGTTAATTGTTGAGCGCTTTCAGTGGCCCCACCCATCGTTACATATTTAGTAGTATATGTGAGGCTGTGTTTATGTACATCATATGCAGACCTTAATAGGGATTTAGATTCTCCAGAATCTGACAACCTCTTCTGGAGTGTCTGAAGACAGCTACAGTGTACTTATATCTAATAAATACATAAATAAATAAAAATTTTTTAAAAAGGATAAGAAAGAAAGAAAGACCATGCAGGCCTGCCATCATTATCCTTGTCTGTCTGTCTGATCCCCTGGGAGTGGAGATGGGCCACCATATAGTTGCAGGTAGTTGATCCCAGGTTCTCTGTAAGAGGAGACAATGCTGTTAATTGCTGAGCCCTTTCAGTGGCCCCCCCCACCTTTAAATTTTAAGAAGTAAATGTGAGGCTGTGTTTATGTACATCATATACAGACCATAAGAGGGATTTAGATTCTCCAGAATCTGACACCTTCTTCTGGAGTGTCTGAAGACGGCTACAGTGTACTTATATCTAATAAACAAATAAATAAATAAACATTTTTTAAAAAGGATAAGAAAGAAAGAAAGACCAGGCAGGCCTGCCATCCTTATTTCTGTCACTCTGTCTGTCTGTCAGTCTGTCTGATCCCTTGGAACTGGAGATGGGCCATCATATAGTTGCTGTTAGTTGATCCCAGGTTCTCTGGAAGAGGAGACAATGCTGTTAATTGTTGAGCCCTTACAGTGGCTCCACCTATCTTTAAATTTTTAGAAGTATATGTTAGGCTGTGTTTATGTACATCATATGCAGACCATAAGAGGGATTTAGATTCTCCAGAATCTGACACCCTCTTCTGGATTGTCTGAAGACAACTACAGTGTACTTATATCTAATAAATAAATAAATAAATAAATAAATAAATAAATAAACATTATTTTAAAAGGATAAGAAATAAAGAAAGACCAGGCAGGCCTGCCATCCTTATCTCTGTCTGTCTGTCTGTCTGTCTGATCCCCTGGAACTGGAGATGGGCCACTTTTTAGGTGCTGGTAGTTGATCCCAGGTTCTCTGGAAGAGGAGACAATGCTGTTAATTGTTGAGCCCTTTCAGTGGCCCCACCCATTTTTAATTTTTAGAAGTATATGTGATGCTGTGTTTATGTACATCATATTCAGACCATAAGAGGGATTTAGATTCTCTAGAATCTGTCACCCTCTGCTGGAGTGTCTGAAGACGGCTACAGTGTACTTATATCTAATAAATACATAAATAAATAAATAAATAAATAAATAAACATTTTTTAAAAAGTATAAGAAATAAAGAAAGACCAGGCAGGCCTGCCATCCTTATCTCTGTCTCTCTGTCTGTCTGTCTGTCTGTCTGATCCACTGGAACTGGAGATGGGCCACCATAATGTGCTGGTAGTTTATCCCAGGTTCTCTGAAAGAGGAGACAATGCTGTTAATTGTTGAGCCCTCTCAGTGGCCCCACACATCTTTAAATTTTTAGAAGTATATGTGAGGCTGTGTTTATGTACATCATATGCAGACCATAAGAGGGATTTAGATTCTCCAGAATCTGACACCCTCTTCTGGAGTGTCTGAAGACAGCTACAGTGTACTTATATCTAATAAATACATAAATAAATATATAAATAAACATTTTTTAAAAAGGATAAGAAAGAAAGAAAGACCAGACAGGCCTGCCATCCTTATCTCTGTCTGTCTGTCTGTCTGTCTGATCCTCTGGAATTGGAGATGGGCCACCATAGAGTTGCTTGTAGTTGATCCCAGGTTCTCTGGAAAAGGAGACAATGCTGTTAATTGTTGAGCCCTTTCAGTGGCCCCACCCATTTTTAAATTTTTAGAAGTATATGCGAGGCTGTATTTATGTACCGAATATGCAGACCATAAGAGGGATTTAGATTCTCCAGAATCTGACACCCTCTTCTGGAGTGTCTGAAGACAGCTACCGTGTACTTATATCTAATAAATTCATAAATAAACAAATAAACATTTTTAAAAAAGGATAATAAAGAAAGAGAGACCAGGCAGGCCTGCTATCCTTGTCTGTCTGTCTGATCCCCTGCAACTGGAGATGGGCCACCATATAATTGCTGGTAGTTGATCCCAGGTTCTCTGGAAGAGGAGTAAGTGCTGTTAATTGTTGAGCCTTTTCAGTGGCCCCACCCATCTTTAAATTTTTAGAAGTATATGTGAGGCTGTGTTCATGTACATCATATGCAGACCATAAGAGGGATATAGATTCTCCAGAATCTGACACCCTCTTCGGGAGTGTTTGAAGACAGCTACAGTGTACTTATATCTAATAAATACATACTTAAATTAATAAACATTTTTTAAAAAGGATAAGAAAGAATGAAAGACCAGGTAGGCCTGAAATCCTTAACTCTATCTGTCTGGATGTCTGTCTGTCTGTCTGATCCCCTGGAACTGGAGATGAGCCACCATATAGTTGCTTGTAGTTGATCCCAGGTTCTCCATAAGAGGAGACAATGCTGTTAATTGTTGATCCCTTTCATTGGCCCCACACATCTTTAAATTTTAAGATGTAAATGTGAGGCTGTGTTTATGTACATCATATGCAGACCATAAGAGGGATATAGATTCTCCAGAATCTGACACCCTCTTCTGGAGTGTCTGAAGACAGCTACAGTGTACTTATATCTAATAAATACATAAATAAATAAATAAATAAATAAATAAATAAACATTTTTTAAAGGGATAAGAAAGAAAGAAAAACCAGGCAGGCCTGCCATCCTTGTCTGTCTTTCCCTCTGTCTGTCTGTCTTGCCTAGCCCCTTGAGTAGCCTAGCCTAGTCCCTTGCCTTGACTAGCCCAGCCCCTTGCCTAGCCTAGCCTAGCCCAGCGCTGCCTTGCCTAGCCCTGCCTATCCCTGTCTTCAACCAGGCTGGCCTCGAACTCAGAAACTGACTGCCTCTGCCTCCAGAGTGCTCTCATTAAGAGCTCGAGCCACCAATGACTGTTTGGTTTTCTAAGTCTTACATAGGTATGGTCTGTTTCTCAGCTGTGAAACCCTAATTAACACATGTAGTCTGTCCTAGGTCAGCCATAGCTACAGACTGAGGCCTTTTCTAAAACAAAACAAAAGAAAACAAAAAATAGAAATAATAAAATAAATAAATTAAGCAACCACATGATATCTTTTCTTTCTTTCAATGATACTCAGAGCTTGAAGCAGTTCACCCATGAGACCTCAGCTCCGGACATTGAGTCTCTTTCCCTAAAAAGTATTATGGCTGAACCTGAGGGGTTCTACTGCTGATTTGTGTCCCCCACTTTAAAAAAATAGTTGTTTTCAAAGGCTGCAGGTTCTTAGCTCTGTTCCTTGTTACAGTTGAGTCACAGCCCTGAAAGTTCAGTGGTAGTTAAAGGCACTGAGAAGGGCTTCCTAAAGACATCAAAGACCAAGTCTTTGTTTTTAAAAAGTTAATCTGGATTTCCCCCACCCCCTGGCATCCTTAGAATTCCTAGAAAGGAAGGCAGGGACCTGGGCAGAAGGGTGCAAGTCTACTGGTGTTTGTAAGTGGTAACAGAAAGCTTTCTCTTGTTGGTACCCTACCCCAAGTTACAAGGTCACTTCTTTTTCTTAGTTGTTGTTTTGTTGGTTTGTATTCTCAACATAGAGCCTTTTCCTTCCTAACCTTGGCTGTCCTGAACCTTACTGTCCTTGAACTCAGTGATTTGCCTGTCTTGCTGGGATGAAACTGTGAGCTACCATCCAGAAGGAAGCACCCTGCTGAGGTTAGATTGGGGTCTCTTCATTTTCCTCTATGAACATGCATATGGCAGGCCTGTTCTTTCTTTTTTACTTTTCTTTTCTTTTTAAAGATTTATTTATTTATTATATTTAAGTATGCTGTAGCTATGTTCAGACAGTCCAGAAGAGGGTGTCAGATTCTGAAGAATCTAAATCATTCTTATTGTCTGCATATGATGTATATAAACACAGCCTCACATATACTCAAAAAAAAAAAAAAAGAAAGATGTGGCTACAGAGAGGGCTCAACAATTAAGAGCATTGTCTCCTCTTCCAGAGAACCTGGGCTCAATTACCAGTATTATATATGGTGGCCCATCTCCAGTTCCAGGGGATCTAATACTCTGTTCTGGAGTCTGTGGGCACAGCATACACATGCAAAACATTCTTACACAATCATTGAGAGAGGAGAGAGAGGGGTTGAGAGAGAGGGTAGGTAATCATACCTCCTGACGAGTTTGAAGACCTGAGCTTCATCACTCACACAAGTAAATAAATGCAAAATATTTTTTTATAAATAAACTCTGCCATTGCCCTTTAAAAATTCCTAGAAAACAAGTTTTATAAGCAACAGTTATATTTACTATATCTAAAGGACAGTCATGAGCATATTCAATAAATAGAAAAAGGCCTGTTAGTCTTAGAAATGGAAAAGACAAACCAAGGAAGGTTTGCAATTACATAATGAGGCAGCTCAGCCCAGCTCTAAGGTTGGAAATAAGACTCGAGAATAGGATACACCTGAAGACAGCCAGCCATTGTTTTTTGTTTGGAGGCTGAAAGGATACACCTGAAGACAGCCAATGCTGTGTGATGGTGATCTGGTATTTTTTTTTTTAATTTTTAAAAACTTTAACACTTTTTATAAAACTTTTATAAAAACTTTTTATTATAAACTTTTCTTTCTTTCTTTCTTTCTTTCCTCACCCTAGCCCCTACCCTAGCCCTGTCTTTCACCAGGGTGGCCTCAAACTCAGAAACTGACTGCCTCTGCCTACAGAGTGCTCTCATTAAGAGCTTGAGCCACCACTGAATGTAGGGTTTTCTAAGCCTTACCTTGCTCTTGGTGTCTGTTCCCAGCTGTGAAACCCTAATTAACACAAGTAGGCAGTCCTGGGTCAGCCAGAGCTACAGACTGAGGACTTCTCTAAAAACAAATAAAACAAAACAAAACAAAACAACAAATAGAAATAATAAAATACATAAATTAAGCAACCACAGCATAGCTTTTCTCTATCTAGGTGGTACTCAGAAATTCCAGCAGTTGGCCTGTGACACCTCAGCTCAGTATATGTGAGGCTGTGTTTATGTACATCATATACAGACCATAAGAGGGATTTACATTCTCCAGAATCTGACACCCTCCTCTGGAGTGTCTAAAGCAAGCTACAGTGTACTTATATCTAAGAAATACATAAATAAATAAATAAATAAATAAATAAATAAATAATTTTTAAAAAGGATAAGAAAGAAAGAAAGACCAGGCAGGCCTGCCATCCTTATCTCTGTCTGTCTGTCTGTCTGATCCCGTGGAAATGGAGATGGGCCACCTTGTAGGTGCTGGTAGTTGATCCCACGTTCTCTGGAAGAGGAGACAATGCTGTTAATTATTGAGCCCTTTCAGTGGCCCCACCCATCTTTAAATTTTTAGAAGTATATGTGAGGCTGTGTTTATGTACATCTTATTCAAACCATAAGAGGGATTTAGATTCTCCAGAATCTGACACCCTCTTCTGGAGTGTCTGAAGACGGCTGCAGTGTACTTATATCTAATAAATACATAAATAAATGAATAAATAAATAAATAAACATTTTTTTAAAAGTATAAGAAATAAAGTAAGACCAGGCAGGCCTGCCATCCTTATCTCTGTCTCTCTGTCTGTCTGTCTGTCTGATCCACTGGAACTGGAGTTGGGCCACCATAAGGTGCTGGTAGTTTATCCCAGGTTCTCTGAAAGAGGAGACAATGCTGTTAATTGTTGATCCCTCTCAGTGGCCCCACACATCTTTAAATTTTTAGAAGTATATGTGAGGCTTTGTTTATGTATATCATATGCAGACCATAAGAGGGATTTAGATTCTCCAGAATCTGACACCCTCTTCTGGAGTGTCTGAAGACAGCTACAGTGTACTTATATCTAATAAATACATAAATAAATATATAAATAAACATTTTTTTTAAAAGGATAAGAAAGAAAGAAAGACCAGGCAGGCCTGCCATCCTTAGCACTGTCTCTATGTCTGTCTGTCTGATCCCCTGGAACTGGAGATGGGCCACCATATAGTTGCTGGTAGTTGATCCCAGGTACTATGGAAGAGGAGACAATGCTGTTAATTGTTGAGCTTTTAGAGTGGCCCCACCCTTCTTTAAATTTTTAGAAGTATATGTGAGGCTGTGTTTATGTACATCATATGCAGACCATAAGAGGGATTTAGATTCTCCAGAATCTGACACGCTCTTCTGTAGTGTCTGAAAAGCTACAGTGTATTTATATCTACTAAATACATAAATAAATTAATAAATAAATAAATAAACATTTTTTAAAAAGGATAAGAAAGAAAGACCAGGCAGGCCTGCCATCCATATCTCTGCCTGTCTGTCTGTCTGTCTATCAGATCCCCGGGAACTGGAGATGGGCCACCATATAGTTGCTGGTAGTTGATCCAAGGTTCTCTGGAAGAGGAGACAATGCTCTTAATTGTGCCCTTTCAGTGGCCGCACACTTCTTTAAATATTTAGAAGTATATGTGAGGCTGTGTTTATGTACATCATATTCAAATTATAAGAGGATTTAGATTCTCTAGAATCTGACACCCTCTACTGGAGTGTCTGAAGACAGCTACAGTGTACTTATATGTAATAAATAAATAAATAAATAAATAAATAAATAAACATTTTTTAAAAAGGATAAGAAAGAAAGTAAGACCAGGCAGGCCTGCCATCCTTATCTCTGTCTGTCTGTCTGTCTGATCCCCTGGAACTGGAGATGGGCCACCATATAGTTACTGGTAGTTGATCCAAGGTTCTCTGGAAGAGGAGAAAATGCTCTTAATTGTTGAGCCCTTTCAGTGGCCCCACACTTCTTTAAATATTCAGAAGTATATGTGAGCTGTGTTTATGTACATCATATTCAGATTATAAGAGGATTTAGATTCTCCAGAATCTGACACCCTCTACTGGAGTGTCTGAAGACAGCTACAGTGTACTTATATATAATAAATACATAAATAAATAAATAAATAAATAAATAAACATTTTTTTAAAAGGATAAGAAAGAAAGTAAGACCAGGCAGGCCTGCCATCCTTATCTCTGTCTGTCTGTCTGTCTGTCTGATTCCCTGGAACTGGAGATGGGCTACCATATAGTTGCTGGTAGTTGATCCCAGGTTCTCTGGAAGAGGAGACAATGCTGTTAATTGTTCAGCCCTATCAGTGGCCCTACCCATCTTTAAATTTTTAGAAGTGTATGTGAGGCTGTGTTTATGTACATCATATGCAGACCAGAAGAGGGATTTAGATTCATCAGAATCTGACACCCTCTTCTGGAGTGTCTGAAGACAGCTACAGTGTACTTATATCTAATAAATACATAAATAAATACATTTTTTTTAAAAAGTATAAGAAAGAAAGAAAGACCAGGCAGGCCTGCCATCCTTATCCTTGTCTGTCTGATCCCTTGGAACTGGAGATGGGCCACCATATATTTGCTGTTAGTTGATCCCAGGTTCTCTGGAAGAGGAGACAATGCTGTTAATTGTTGAGCGCTTTCAGTGGCCCCACCCATCGTTACATATTTAGTAGTATATGTGAGGCTGTGTTTATGTACATCATATGCAGACCTTAATAGGGATTTAGATTCTCCAGAATCTGACAACCTCTTCTGGAGTGTCTGAAGACAGCTACAGTGTACTTATATCTAATAAATACATAAATAAATAAAAATTTTTTAAAAAGGATAAGAAAGAAAGAAAGACCATGCAGGCCTGCCATCCTTATCCTTGTCTGTCTGTCTGATCCCCTGGGAGTGGAGATGGGCCACCATATAGTTGCAGGTAGTTGATCCCAGGTTCTCTGTAAGAGGAGACAATGCTGTTAATTGCTGAGCCCTTTCAGTGGCCCCCCCCACCTTTAAATTTTAAGAAGTAAATGTGAGGCTGTGTTTATGTACATCATATACAGACCATAAGAGGGATTTAGATTCTCCAGAATCTGACACCTTCTTCTGGAGTGTCTGAAGACAGCTACAGTGTACTTATATCTAATAAACAAATAAATAAATAAACATTTTTTAAAAAGGATAAGAAAGAAAGAAAGACCAGGCAGGCCTGCCATCCTTATTTCTGTCACTCTGTCTGTCTGTCAGTCTGTCTGATCCCTTGGAACTGGAGATGGGCCATCATATAGTTGCTGTTAGTTGATCCCAGGTTCTCTGGAAGAGGAGACAATGCTGTTAATTGTTGAGCCCTTACAGTGGCTCCACCTATCTTTAAATTTTTAGAAGTATATGTTAGGCTGTGTTTATGTACATCATATGCAGACCATAAGAGGGATTTAGATTCTCCAGAATCTGACACCCTCTTCTGGATTGTCTGAAGACAACTACAGTGTACTTATATCTAATAAATAAATAAATAAATAAATAAATAAATAAATAAATAAACATTATTTTAAAAGGATAAGAAATAAAGAAAGACCAGGCAGGCCTGCCATCCTTATCTCTGTCTGTCTGTCTGTCTGTCTGATCCCCTGGAACTGGAGATGGGCCACTTTTTAGGTGCTGGTAGTTGATCCCAGGTTCTCTGGAAGAGGAGACAATGCTGTTAATTGTTGAGCCCTTTCAGTGGCCCCACCCATTTTTAATTTTTAGAAGTATATGTGATGCTGTGTTTATGTACATCATATTCAGACCATAAGAGGGATTTAGATTCTCTAGAATCTGTCACCCTCTGCTGGAGTGTCTGAAGACGGCTACAGTGTACTTATATCTAATAAATACATAAATAAATAAATAAATAAATAAACATTTTTTAAAAAGTATAAGAAATAAAGAAAGACCAGGCAGGCCTGCCATCCTTATCTCTGTCTCTCTGTCTGTCTGTCTGTCTGTCTGATCCACTGGAACTGGAGATGGGCCACCATAATGTGCTGGTAGTTTATCCCAGGTTCTCTGAAAGAGGAGACAATGCTGTTAATTGTTGAGCCCTCTCAGTGGCCCCACACATCTTTAAATTTTTAGAAGTATATGTGAGGCTGTGTTTATGTACATCATATGCAGACCATAAGAGGGATTTAGATTCTCCAGAATCTGACACCCTCTTCTGGAGTGTCTGAAGACAGCTACAGTGTACTTATATCTAATAAATACATAAATAAATATATAAATAAACATTTTTTAAAAAGGATAAGAAAGAAAGAAAGACCAGACAGGCCTGCCATCCTTATCTCTGTCTGTCTGTCTGTCTGTCTGATCCTCTGGAATTGGAGATGGGCCACCATAGAGTTGCTTGTAGTTGATCCCAGGTTCTCTGGAAAAGGAGACAATGCTGTTAATTGTTGAGCCCTTTCAGTGGCCCCACCCATTTTTAAATTTTTAGAAGTATATGCGAGGCTGTATTTATGTACCGAATATGCAGACCATAAGAGGGATTTAGATTCTCCAGAATCTGACACCCTCTTCTGGAGTGTCTGAAGACAGCTACCGTGTACTTATATCTAATAAATTCATAAATAAACAAATAAACATTTTTAAAAAAGGATAATAAAGAAAGAGAGACCAGGCAGGCCTGCTATCCTTGTCTGTCTGTCTGATCCCCTGCAACTGGAGATGGGCCACCATATAATTGCTGGTAGTTGATCCCAGGTTCTCTGGAAGAGGAGTAAGTGCTGTTAATTGTTGAGCCTTTTCAGTGGCCCCACCCATTTTTAAATTTTTAGAAGTATATGTGAGGCTGTGTTCATGTACATCATATGCAGACCATAAGAGGGATATAGATTCTCCAGAATCTGACACCCTCTTCGGGAGTGTTTGAAGACAGCTACAGTGTACTTATATCTAATAAATACATACTTAAATTAATAAACATTTTTTAAAAAGGATAAGAAAGAATGAAAGACCAGGTAGGCCTGAAATCCTTAACTCTATCTGTCTGGATGTCTGTCTGTCTGTCTGATCCCCTGGAACTGGAGATGAGCCACCATATAGTTGCTTGTAGTTGATCCCAGGTTCTCCATAAGAGGAGACAATGCTGTTAATTGTTGATCCCTTTCATTGGCCCCACACATCTTTAAATTTTAAGATGTAAATGTGAGGCTGTGTTTATGTACATCATATGCAGACCATAAGAGGGATATAGATTCTCCAGAATCTGACACCCTCTTCTGGAGTGTCTGAAGACAGCTACAGTGTACTTATATCTAATAAATACATAAATAAATAAATAAATAAATAAACATTTTTTAAAGGGATAAGAAAGAAAGAAAAACCAGGCAGGCCTGCCATCCTTGTCTGTCTTTCCCTCTGTCTGTCTGTCTTGCCTAGCCCCTTGAGTAGCCTAGCCTAGTCCCTTGCCTTGACTAGCCCAGCCCCTTGCCTAGCCTAGCCTAGCCCAGCCCTGCCTTGCCTAGCCCTGCCTATCCCTGTCTTCAACCAGGCTGGCCTCGAACTCAGAAACTGACTGCCTCTGCCTCCAGAGTGCTCTCATTAAGAGCTCGAGCCACCAATGACTGTTTGGTTTTCTAAGTCTTACATAGGTATGGTCTGTTTCTCAGCTGTGAAACCCTAATTAACACATGTAGTCTGTCCTAGGTCAGCCATAGCTACAGACTGAGGCCTTTTCTAAAACAAAACAAAAGAAAACAAAAAATAGAAATAATAAAATAAATAAATTAAGCAACCACATGATATCTTTTCTTTCTTTCAATGATACTCAGAGCTTGAAGCAGTTCACCCATGAGACCTCAGCTCCGGACATTGAGTCTCTTTCCCTAAAAAGTATTATGGCTGAACCTGAGGGGTTCTACTGCTGATTTGTGTCCCCCACTTTAAAAAAATAGTTGTTTTCAAAGGCTGCAGGTTCTTAGCTCTGTTCCTTGTTACAGTTGAGTCACAGCCCTGAAAGTTCAGTGGTAGTTAAAGGCACTGAGAAGGGCTTCCTAAAGACATCAAAGACCAAGTCTTTGTTTTTAAAAAGTTAATCTGGATTTCCCCCACCCCCTGGCATCCTTAGAATTCCTAGAAAGGAAGGCAGGGACCTGGGCAGAAGGGTGCAAGTCTACTGGTGTTTGTAAGTGGTAACAGAAAGCTTTCTCTTGTTGGTACCCTACCCCAAGTTACAAGGTCACTTCTTTTTCTTAGTTGTTGTTTTGTTGGTTTGTATTCTCAACATAGAGCCTTTTCCTTCCTAACCTTGGCTGTCCTGAACCTTACTGTCCTTGAACTCAGTGATTTGCCTGTCTTGCTGGGATGAAACTGTGAGCTACCATCCAGAAGGAAGCACCCTGCTGAGGTTAGATTGGGGTCTCTTCATTTTCCTCTATGAACATGCATATGGCAGGCCTGTTCTTTCTTTTTTACTTTTCTTTTCTTTTTAAAGATTTATTTATTTATTATATTTAAGTATGCTGTAGCTATGTTCAGACAGTCCAGAAGAGGGTGTCAGATTCTGAAGAATCTAAATCATTCTTATTGTCTGCATATGATGTATATAAACACAGCCTCACATATACTCAAAAAAAAAAAAAGAAAGATGTGGCTACAGAGAGGGCTCAACAATTAAGAGCATTGTCTCCTCTTCCAGAGAACCTGGGCTCAATTACCAGTATTATATATGGTGGCCCATCTCCAGTTCCAGGGGATCTAATACTCTGTTCTGGAGTCTGTGGGCACAGCATACACATGCAAAACATTCTTACACAATCATTGAGAGAGGAGAGAGAGGGGTTGAGAGAGAGGGGAGGTAATCATACCTCCTGATGAGTTTGAAGACCTGAGCTTCATCACTCACACAAGTAAATAAATGCAAAATATTTTTTTATAAATAAACTCTGCCATTGCCCTTTAAAAATTCCTAGAAAACAAGTTTTATAAGCAACAGTTATATTTACTATATCTAAAGGACAGTCATGAGCATATTCAATAAATAGAAAAAGGCCTGTTAGTCTTAGAAATGGAAAAGACAAACCAAGGAAGGTTTGCAATTACATAATGAGGCAGCTCAGCCCAGCTCTAAGGTTGGAAATAAGACTCGAGAATAGGATACACCTGAAGACAGCCAGCCATTGTTTTTTGTTTGGAGGCTGAAAGGATACACCTGAAGACAGCCAATGCTGTGTGATGGTGATCTGGTATTTTTTTTTTTTAATTTTTAAAAACTTTAACACTTTTTATAAAACTTTTATAAAAACTTTTTATTATAAACTTTTCTTTCTTTCTTTCTTTCTTTCCTCACCCTAGCCCCTACCCTAGCCCTGTCTTCCACCAGGGTGGCCTCAAACTCAGAAACTGACTGCCTCTGCCTACAGAGTGCTCTCATTAAGAGCTTGAGCCACCACTGAATGTAGGGTTTTCTAAGCCTTACCTTGCTCTTGGTGTCTGTTCCCAGCTGTGAAACCCTAATTAACACAAGTAGGCAGTCCTGGGTCAGCCAGAGCTACAGACTGAGGACTTCTCTAAAAACAAATAAAACAAAACAAAACAAAACAACAAATAGAAATAATAAAATACATAAATTAAGCAACCACAGCATAGCTTTTCTCTATCTAGGTGGTACTCAGAAATTCCAGCAGTTGGCCTGTGACACCTCAGCTCAGTATATGTGAGGCTGTGTTTATGTACATCATATGCAGACCATAAGAGGGATTTACATTCTCCAGAATCTGACACCCTCCTCTGGAGTGTCTAAAGCAAGCTACAGTGTACTTATATCTAAGAAATACATAAATAAATAAATAAATAAATAAATAAATAAATAAATAATTTTTAAAAAGGATAAGAAAGAAAGAAAGACCAGGCAGGCCTGCCATCCTTATCTCTGTCTGTCTGTCTGTCTGATCCCGTGGAACTGGAGATGGGCCACCTTGTAGGTGCTGGTAGTTGATCCCACGTTCTCTGGAAGAGGAGACAATGCTGTTAATTATTGAGCCCTTTCAGTGGCCCCACCCATCTTTAAATTTTTAGAAGTATATGTGAGGCTGTGTTTATGTACATCTTATTCAAACCATAAGAGGGATTTAGATTCTCCAGAATCTGACACCCTCTTCTGGAGTGTCTGAAGACGGCTGCAGTGTACTTATATCTAATAAATACATAAATAAATGAATAAATAAATAAATAAACATTTTTTTAAAAGTATAAGAAATAAAGTAAGACCAGGCAGGCCTGCCATCCTTATCTCTGTCTCTCTGTCTGTCTGTCTGTCTGATCCACTGGAACTGGAGTTGGGCCACCATAAGGTGCTGGTAGTTTATCCCAGGTTCTCTGAAAGAGGAGACAATGCTGTTAATTGTTGATCCCTCTCAGTGGCCCCACACATCTTTAAATTTTTAGAAGTATATGTGAGGCTTTGTTTATGTATATCATATGCAGACCATAAGAGGGATTTAGATTCTCCAGAATCTGACACCCTCTTCTGGAGTGTCTGAAGACAGCTACAGTGTACTTATATCTAATAAATACATAAATAAATATATAAATAAACATTTTTTTTAAAAGGATAAGAAAGAAAGAAAGACCAGGCAGGCCTGCCATCCTTAGCACTGTCTCTATGTCTGTCTGTCTGATCCCCTGGAACTGGAGATGGGCCACCATATAGTTGCTGGTAGTTGATCCCAGGTACTATGGAAGAGGAGACAATGCTGTTAATTGTTGAGCTTTTAGAGTGGCCCCACCCTTCTTTAAATTTTTAGAAGTATATGTGAGGCTGTGTTTATGTACATCATATGCAGACCATAAGAGGGATTTAGATTCTCCAGAATCTGACACGCTCTTCTGTAGTGTCTGAAAAGCTACAGTGTACTTATATCTACTAAATACATAAATAAATAAATAAATAAATAAATAAACATTTTTTAAAAAGGATGAGAAAGAAAGACCAGGCAGGCCTGCCATCCATATCTC
Source organism: Mus caroli (assembly GCF_978045245.1). NCBI lineage: Eukaryota > Metazoa > Chordata > Mammalia > Rodentia > Muridae > Mus > Mus caroli. Next base: position 5,119,039 of record NW_028227285.1, on the reverse strand, counting down.
TGCCTGTCTGTCTGTCTGTCTATCAGATCCCCGGGAACTGGAGATGGGCCACCATATAGTTGCTGGTAGTTGATCCAAGGTTCTCTGGAAGAGGAGACAATGCTCTTAATTGTGCCCTTTCAGTGGCCGCACACTTCTTTAAATATTTAGAAGTATATGTGAGGCTGTGTTTATGTACATCATATTCAAATTATAAGAGGATTTAGATTCTCTAGAATCTGACACCCTCTACTGGAGTGTCTGAAGACAGCTACAGTGTACTTATATGTAATAAATAAATAAATAAATAAATAAATAAATAAACATTTTTTAAAAAGGATAAGAAAGAAAGTAAGACCAGGCAGGCCTGCCATCCTTATCTCTGTCTGTCTGTCTGTCTGATCCCCTGGAACTGGAGATGGGCCACCATATAGTTGCTGGTAGTTGATCCAAGGTTCTCTGGAAGAGGAGAAAATGCTCTTAATTGTTGAGCCCTTTCAGTGGCCCCACACTTCTTTAAATATTCAGAAGTATATGTGAGCTGTGTTTATGTACATCATATTCAGATTATAAGAGGATTTAGATTCTCCAGAATCTGACACCCTCTACTGGAGTGTCTGAAGACAGCTACAGTGTACTTATATATAATAAATACATAAATAAATAAATAAATAAATAAATAAATAAACATTTTTTAAAAAGGATAAGAAAGAAAGTAAGACCAGGCAGGCCTGCCATCCTTATCTCTGTCTGTCTGTATGTCTGTCTGATCCCCTGGAACTGGAGATGGGCTACCATATAGTTGCTGGTAGTTGATCCCAGGTTCTCTGGAAGAGGAGACAATGCTGTTAATTGTTCAGCCCTATCAGTGGCCCTACCCATCTTTAAATTTTTAGAAGTGTATGTTAGGCTGTGTTTATGTACATCATATGCAGACCAGAAGAGGGATTTAGATTCATCAGAATCTGACACCCTCTTCTGGAGTGTCTGAAGACAGCTACAGTGTACTTATATCTAATAAATACATAAATAAATACATTTTTTTTAAAAAGTATAAGAAAGAAAGAAAGACCAGGCAGGCCTGCCATCCTTATCCTTGTCTGTCTGATCCCTTGGAACTGGAGATGGGCCACCATATATTTGCTGTTAGTTGATCCCAGGTTCTCTGGAAGAGGAGACAATGCTGTTAATTGTTGATCCCTTTCAGTGGCTCCACCTATCTTTAAATTTTTAGAAGTATATGTTAGGCTGTGTTTATGTACATCATATGCAGACCATAAGAGGGATTTAGATTCTCCAGAATCTGACACGCTCTTCTGTAGTGTCTGAAAAGCTACAGTGTACTTATATCTACTAAATACATAAATAAATAAATAAATAAATAAATAAATAAATAAACATTTTTTAAAAAGGATAAGAAAGAAAGACCAGGCAGGCCTGCCATCCATATCTCTGCCTGTCTGTCTGTCTGTCTATCAGATCCCCGGGAACTGGAGATGGGCCACCATATAGTTGCTGGTAGTTGATCCAAGGTTCTCTGGAAGAGGAGACAATGCTCTTAATTGTGCCCTTTCAGTGGCCGCACACTTCTTTAAATATTTAGAAGTATATGTGAGGCTGTGTTTATGTACATCATATTCAAATTATAAGAGGATTTAGATTCTCTAGAATCTGACACCCTCTACTGGAGTGTCTGAAGACAGCTACAGTGTACTTATATGTAATAAATAAATAAATAAATAAATAAATAAACATTTTTTAAAAAGGATAAGAAAGAAAGTAAGACCAGGCAGGCCTGCCATCCTTATCTCTGTCTGTCTGTCTGTCTGATCCCCTGGAACTGGAGATGGGCCACCATATATTTGCTGGTAGTTGATCCAAGGTTCTCTGGAAGAGGAGAAAATGCTCTTAATTGTTGAGCCCTTTCAGTGGCCCCACACTTCTTTAAATATTCAGAAGTATATGTGAGCTGTGTTTATGTACATCATATTCAGATTATAAGAGGATTTAGATTCTCCAGAATCTGACACCCTCTACTGGACTGTCTGAAGACAGCTACAGTGTACTTATATATAATAAATACATAAATAAATAAATAAATAAATAAATAAACATTTTTTAAAAAGGATAAGAAAGAAAGTAAGACCAGGCAGGCCTGCCATCCTTATCTCTGTCTGTCTGTCTGTCTGTCTGATCCCCTGGAACTGGAGATGGGCTACCATATAGTTGCTGGTAGTTGATCCCAGGTTCTCTGGAAGAGGAGACAATGCTGTTAATTGTTGAGCCCTATCAGTGGCCCTACCCATCTTTAAATTTTTAGAAGTGTATGTGAGGCTGTGTTTATGTACATCATATGCAGACCAGAAGAGGGATTTAGATTCATCAGAATCTGACACCCTCTTCTGGAGTGTCTGAAGACAGCTACAGTGTACTTATATCTAATAAATACATAAATAAATACATTTTTTTTAAAAAGTATAAGAAAGAAAGAAAGACCAGGCAGGCCTGCCATCCTTATCCTTGTCTGTCTGATCCCTTGGAACTGGAGATGGGCCACCATATATTTGTTGTTAGTTGATCCCAGGTTCTCTGGAAGAGGAGACAATGCTGTTAATTGTTGATCCCTTTCAGTGGCTCCACCTATCTTTAAATTTTTAGAAGTATATGTTAGGCTGTGTTTATGTACATCATATGCAGACCATAAGAGGGATTTAGATTCTCCAGAATCTGACACCCTCTTCTGGAGTGTCTGAAGACAACTATAGTGTACTTATATCTAATAAATACATATATAAATAAATATAAATAAATACATAAACATTATTTTAAAAGGATAAGAAAGAAAGAAAGACCAGGCAGGCCTGCCATCCTAATATCTGTCTGTCTGTCTGTCTGTCTGATCCCCTGGAATTGGAGATGGGCCACCTTGTAGTTGCTGGTAGTTGATCCCAGGTTCTCTGGAAGAGGAGACAATGCTGTTAATTGTTGAGCCCTTTCAGTGGCCCCACCCATTTTTAATTTTTAGAAGTATATGTGATGCTGTGTTTATGTACATCATATTCAGACCATAAGAGGGATTTAGATGCTCTAGAATCTGTCACCCTCTTATGGAGTGTCTGAAGACGGCTACAGTGTACTTATATCTAATAAATACATAAATAAATAAATAAATAAATAAATAAACATTTTTTAAAAAGTATAAGAAAGAAAGTAAGACCAGGCAGGCCTGCCATCCTTATCTCTGTCTCTCTGTCTGTCTGTCTGTCTGATCCACTGGAACTGGAGATGGGCCACGATAAGGTGCTGGTAGTTTATCCCAGGTTCTCTGAAAGAGGAGACAATGCTGTTAATTGTTGAGCCCTCTCAGTGGCCCCACACATCTTTAAATTTTTAGAAGTATATGTGAGGCTGTGTTTATGTACATCATATGCAGACCATAAGAAGGATTTAGATTCTCCAGAATCTGACACCATCTTCTGGAGTGTCAGAAGACAGCTACAGTGTACTTATATCTAATAAATACATAAATAAATATATAAATAAACATTTTTTTAAAAAGGATAAGAAAGAAAGAAAGACCAGGCAGGCCTGCCATCCTTATCACTGTCTGTATGTCTGTCTGTCTGATCCCCTGGAACTGGAGCTGGGCCACCATATAGTTGCTGGTAGTTGATCCCAGGTACTCTGGAAGAGGAGACAATGCTGTTAATTGTTGAGCTTTTAGAGTGGCCCCACCCTTCTTTAAATTTTTAGAAGTATATGTGAGGCTGTGTTTATGTACATCATATGCAGACCATAAGAGGGATTTTGATTCTCCAGAATCTGACACCCTCTTCTGGAGTGTCTGAACAGCTACAGTGTACTTGTATCTAATAAATACATAAATAAATAAATAAATAAATAAATAAATAAATAAATATTTTTTTAAAAAGGATAAGAAAGAAAGAAAGACCAGGCTGGCCTGCCATCCTTATCCTTGTCTGTCTGTCTGTCTGTCAGATCCCCTGGGAGTGGAGATGGGCCACCATATAGTTGCAGGTAGTTGATCCCAGGTTCTCTGTAAGAGGAGACAATGCTGTTAATTGCTGAGCCCTTTCAGTGGCCCCCCCACCTTTATATTTTAAGAAGTAAATGTGAGGCTGTGTTTATGTACATCATATGCAGACCATAAGAGGGATTTAGATTCTCCAGAATCTGACACTTTCTTCTGGAGTGTCTGAAGACGGCTACAGTGTACTTATATCTAATAAAAATATAAATAAATAAATAAACATTTTTTAAAAAGGATAAGAAAGAAAGAAAGACCAGGCAGGCCTGCCATCCTTATCTCTGTCAGTCTGTCTGTCTGTCTGATCCCCTGGAACTGGAGATGGGCCACCATATAGTTGCTGGTAGTTGATCCCAGGTACTCTGGAAGAGGAGACAATGCTGTTAATTGTTGAGCTTTTAGAGTGGCCCCACCCTTCTTTAAATTTTTAGAAGTATATGTGAGGCTGTGTTTATGTACATCATATGCAGACCATAAGAGGGATTTAGATTCTCCAGAATCTGACACCCTCTTCTGTAGTGTCTGAACAGCTACAGTGTACATATATCTACTAAATACATAAATAAATAAATAAATAAATAAATAAACATTTTTTAAAAAGGATAAGAAAGAAAGAAAGACCAGGCAGTCCTGCCATCCATATCTCTGCCTGTCTGTCTGTCTGTCTATCTGATCCCCGGGAACTGGAGATGGGCCACCATATAGTTGCTGGTAGTTGATCCAAGGTTCTCTGGAAGAGGAGACAATGCTCTTAATTGTTGAGCCCTTTCAGTGGCCCCACACTTCTTTAAATATTTAGAAGTATATGTGAGGCTGTGTTTATGTACATCATATTCAGATTATAAGAGGATTTAGATTCTCCAGAATCTGACACCCTCTACTGGAGTGTCTGAAGACAGCTACAGTGTACTTATATATAATAAATACATAAATAAATAAATAAATAAATAAATAAACATTTTTTAAAAGGGATAAGAAAGAAAGTAAGAGCAGGCAGGCCTGCCATCCTTACCTCTGTCTGTCTGTCTGTCTGTCTGATCCCCTGGAACTGGAGATGGGCTACCATATAGTTGCTGGTAGTTGATCCCAGGATCTCTGGAAGAGGAGACAATGCTGTTAATTGTTGAGCCCTATCAGTGGCCCTACCCATCTTTAAATTTTTAGAAGTGTATGTGAGGCTGTGCTTATGTACATCATATGCAGACCAGAAGAGGGATTTAGATTCATCAGAATCTGACACCCTCTTCTGGAGTGTCTGAAGACAGCTACAGTGTACTTATATCTAATAAATACATAAATAAATAAATAAATAAATAAATAAATAAATAAACATCATTTAAACCGGATAAGAAAAAAAGAAAGACCAGGCAGGCCTACCATCCTTATCTCTGTCTGTCTCTCTGTCTGTCGTTCTGATCCCCTGGAACTAGACATGGGCCACCATATAGGTGCTGGTAGTTGATCCCAGGACCTCTGGAAGAGGAGACAATGCTGTTAATTGTTGAGCGCTTTCAGTGGCCCCACCCATCGTTACATTTTTAGTAGTATATGTGAGGCTGTGTTTATGTACATCATATGCAGACCTTAATAGGGATTTAGATTCTCCAGAATCTGACACCCTCTTCTGGAGTGTCTGAAGACAGCTACAGTGTACTTATATCTAATAAATACATAAATAAATTAAAATTTTTTAAAAATGATAAGAAAGAAAGAAAGACCATGCAGGCTTGCCATCCTTATCCTTGTCTGTCTGTCTGATCCCCTGGGAGTGGAGATGGGCCACCATATAGTTGCAGGTAGTTGATCCCAGGTTCTCTGTAAGAGGAGACAATGCTGTTAATTGCTGAGCCCTTTCAGTGGCCCCCCCCACCTTTAAATTTTAAGAAGTAAATGTGAGGCTGTGTTTATGTACATCATATTCAGACCATAAGAGGGATTTAGATTCTCCAGAATCTGACACCTTCTTCTGGAGTGTATGAAGACGGCTACAGTGTACTTATATCTAATAAACAAATAAATAAATAAACATTTTTTAAAAAGGATAAGAAAGAAAGAAAGACCAGGCAGGCCTACCATCCTTATTTCTGTCACTCTGTCTGTCTGTCAGTCTGTCTGATCCCTTGGAACTGGAGATGGGCCATCATATAGTTGCTGTTAGTTGATCCCAGGTTCTCTGGAAGAGGAGACAATGCTGTTAATTGTTGAGCCCTTACAGTGGCTCCACCTATCTTTAAATTTTTAGAAGTATATGTTAGGCTGTGTTTATGTACATCATATGCAGACCATAAGAGGGATTTAGATTCTCCAGAATCTGACACCCTCTTCTGGAGTGTCTGAAGACAACTACAGTGTACTTATATCTAATAAATAAATAAATAAATAAATAAATAAATAAATAAACATTATTTTAAAAGGATAAGAAATAAAGAAAGACCAGGCAGGCCTGCCATCCTTATCTCTGTCCCTCTGTCTGTCTGTCTGTCTGTCTGATCCACTGGAACTGGAGATAGGCCACCATAATGTGCTGGTAGTTTATCCCAGGTTCTCTGAAAGAGGAGACAATGCTGTTAATTGTTGAGCCCTCTCAGTGGCCCCACACATCTTTAAATTTTTAGAAGTATATGTGAGGCTGTGTTTATGTACATCATATGCAGACCATAAGAGGGATTTAGATTCTCCAGAATCTGACACCCTCTTCTGGAGTGTCTGAAGACAGCTACAGTGTACTTATATCTAATAAATACATAAATAAATATATAAATAAACATTTTTTTTAAAATGATAAGAAAGAAAGAAAGACCAGACAGGCCTTTCATCCTTATCTCTGTCTGTCTGTCTGTCTGTCTGATCCTCTGGAACTGGAGATGGGCCACCATAGAGTTGCTTGTAGTCGATCCCAGGTTCTCTGGAAAAGGAGACAATGCTGTTAATTGTTGAGCCCTTTCACTGGCCCCACCCATTTTTAAATATTTATAAGTATATGCGAGGCTGTGTTTATGTACCGAATATGCAGACCATAAGAGGGATTTAGATTCTCCAGAATCTGACACCCTCTTCTGGAGTGTCTGAAGACAGCTACCGTGTACTTATATCTAATAAATTCATAAATAAACAAATAAACATTTTTAAAAAAGGATAATAAAGAAAGAGAGACCAGGCAGGCCTGCTATCCTTGTCTGTCTGTCTGTCTGTCTGATCCCCTGCAACTGGAGATGGGCCACCATATAATTGCTGGTAGTTGATCCCAGGTTCTCTGGAAGAGGAGTAAGTGCTGTTAATTGTTGAGCCTTTTCAGTGGCCCCACCCATCTTTAAATTTTTAGAAGTATATGTGAGGCTGTGTTCATGTACATCATATGCAGACCATAAGAGGGATATAGATTCTCCAGAATCTGACACCCTCTTCGGGAGTGTTTGAAGACAGCTACAGTGTACTTATATCTAATAAATACATACTTAAATTAATAAACATTTTTTAAAAAGGATAAGAAAGAATGAAAGACCAGGTAGGCCTGAAATCCTTAACTCTATCTGTCTGTATGTCTGTTTGTCTGTCTGATCCCCTGGAACTGGAGATGAGCCACCATATAGTTGCTCGTAGTTGATCCCAGGTTCTCCATAAGAGGAGACAATGCTGTTAATTGTTGATCCCTTTCATTGGCCCCACACATCTTTAAATTTTAAGATGTAAATGTGAGGCTGTGTTTATGTACATCATATGCAGACCATAAGAGGGATATAGATTCTCCAGAATCTGACACCCTCTTCTGGAGTGTCTGAAGACAGCTACAGTGTACTTATATCTAATAAATACATAAATAAATAAATAAATAAATAAACATTTTTTATAGGGATTAGAAAGAAAGAAAAACCAGGCAGGCCTGCCATCCTTGTCTGTCTTTCCCTCTGTCTGTCTGTCTTGCCTAGCCCCTTGAGTAGCCTAGCCTAGTCCCTTGCCTTGACTAGCCCAGCCCCTTGCCTAGCCTAGCCTAGCCCAGCCCTGCCTTGCCTAGCCCTGCCTATCCCTGTCTTCAACCAGGCTGGCCTCGAACTCAGAAACTGACTGCCTCTGCCTCCAGAGTGCTTTCATTAAGAGCTCGAGCCACCACTGACTGTTTGGTTTTCTAAGTCTTACATAGGTATGGTCTGTTTCTCAGCTTGAAACCCTAATTAACACATGCAGTCTGTCCTAGGTCAGCCATAGCTACAGACTGAGGCCTTTTCTAAAACAAAACAAAAGAAAACAAAAAATAGAAATAATAAAATAAATAAATTAAGCAACCACATGATATCTTTTCTTTCTTTCAATGATACTCAGAGCTTGAAGCAGTTCACCCATGAGACCTCAGCTCCGGACATTGAGGCTCTTTCCCTAACAAGTATTATGGCTGAACCTGAGGGGTTCTACTGCTGATTTGTGTCCCCCACTTTAAAAAAATAGTTGTTTTCAAAGGCTGCAGGTTCTTAGCTCTGTTCCTTGTTACAGTTGAGTCACAGCCCTGAAAGTTCAGTGGTAGTTAAAGGCACTGAGAAGGGCTTCCTATAGACATCAAAGACCAAGTCTTTGTTTTTAAAAAGTTAATCTGGATTCCCCCACACCCTGGCATCCTTAGAATTCCTAGAAAGGAAGGCAGGGACCTGGGCAGAAGGGTGCAAGGCTACTGGTGTTTGTAAGTGGTAACAGAAAGCTTTCTCTTGTTGGTACCCTACCCCAAGTTACACTGTCACTTCTTTTTCCTAGTTGTTGTTTTGTCGGTTTGTATTCTCAACATAGACCCTTTTCCTTCCTAACCTTGGCTGTCCTGAACCTTACTGTCCTTGAACTCAGTGATTTGCCTGTCTTGCTGGGATGAAACTGTGAGCTACCATCCAGAAGGAAGCACCCTGCTGAGGTTAGATTGGGGTCTCTTCATTTTCCTCTATGAACATGCATATGGCAGGCCTGTTCTTTCTTTTTTACTTTTCCTTTTCTTTTTAAAGATTTATTTATTTATTATATTTAAGTATGCTGTAGCTATGTTCAGACAGTCCAGAAGAGGGTGTCAGATTCTGAAGAATCTAAATCATTCTTATTGTCTGCATATGATGTATATAAACACAGCCTCACATATACTCAAAAAAAAAAAAAAAGAAAGAAAGGTGTGGCTACAGAGAGGGCTCAACAATTAAGAGCATTGTCTCCTCTTCCAGAGAACCTGGGCTCAATTACCAGTATTATATATGGTGGCCCATCTCCAGTTCCAGGGGATCTAATACTCTGTTCTGGAGTCTGTGGGCACAGCATACACATGCAAAACATTCTTACACAATCATTGAGAGAGGAGAGAGAGGGGTTGAGAGAGAGGGGAGGTAATCATACCTCCTGACGAGTTTGAAGACCTGAGCTTCATCACTCACACAAATAAATAAATGCAAAATATTTTTTTATAAATAAACTCTGCCATTGCCCTTTAAAAATTCCTAGAAAACAAGTTTTATAAGCAACAGTTATATTTACTATATCTAAAGGACAGTCATGAGCATATTCAATAAATAGAAAAAGGCCTGTTAGTCTTAGAAATGGAAAAGAGAAACCAAGGAAGGTTTGCAATTACATAATGAGGCAGCTCAGCCCAGCTCTAAGGTTGGAAATAAGACTCGAGAATAGGATACACCTGAAGACAGCCAGCCATTGTTTTTTGTTTTGGAGGCTGAAAGGATACACCTGAAGACAGCCAATGCTGTGTGATGGTGATCTGGTATTTTTTTTTTTAATTTTTAAAAACTTTAACACTTTTTATAAAACTTTTATAAAAACTTTTTATTCTTCTTTCTTTGTTTCTTTTCTTTCTTTCTTTCCTCACCCTAGCCCCTACCCTAGCCCTGTCTTTCACCAGGGTGGCCTCGAACTCAGAAACTGACTGCCTCTGTCTACAGAGTGCTCTCATTAAGAGCTTGAGCCACCACTGAATGTAGGGTTTTCTAAGCCTTACCTTGCTCTTGGTGTCTGTTCTCAGCTGTGAAACCCTAATTAACACAAGTAGGCAGTCCTGGGTCAGCCAGAGTACAGACTGAGGACTTCTCTAAAAACAAATAAAACAAAACAAAACAACAAATAGAAATAATAAAATACATAAATTAAGCAACCACAGCATAGCTTTTCTCAATCTAGGTGGTACTCAGAAATTCCAGCAGTTGGCCTGTGACACCTCAGCTCAGTATATGTGAGGCTGTGTTTATGTACATCCTATGAAGACCATAAGAGGGATTTTCATTCTCCAGAATCTGACACCCTCCTCTGGAGTGTCTAAAGAAAGCTACAGTGTACTTATATCTAAGAAATACATAAAAAAATAAATAAATAAATAAATAAATATTTTTTAAAAAGGATAAGAAAGAAAGAAAGACCAGGCAGGCCTGCCATCCTTATCTCTGTCTGTCTGTCTGTCTGTCTGATCCCCTGGAACTGGACTTGGGCTACCATAAAGTTGCTGGTAGTTGATCCCAGGTTCTCTGGAAGAGGAGAAAATGCTGTTAATTGTTGAGCCCTATCAGTGGCTCTACCCATCTTTAAATATTTAGAAGTATATGTGAGGCTGTATTTATGTACATCATATGCAGACCATAAGAGGGATTTAGATTCTCCAGAATCTGACACCCTCTTCTGGAGTGTCTGAAGACAGCTACAGTGTACTTATATCTAATAAATACATAAATAAATAAATAAATAAATAAATAAACATTTTTTTAAAAGTATAAGAAATAAAGAAAGACCAGGCAGGCCTGCCATCCTTATCTCTGTCTCTCTGTCTGTCTGTCTGTCTATCTGATCCCCGGGAACTTGAGATGGGCCACCATATTGTGCTGGTAGTTGATCCAAGGTTCTCTGGAAGAGGAGACAATTCGGTTAATTGTTGAACCCTTTCAGTGGCCCCACACATCTTTAAATATTTAGAAGTTTATGTGAGGCTGTGTTTATGTACATCATATTCAGATTATAAGAGGATTTAGATTCTCCAGAATCTGACACCCTCTACTGGAGTGACTGAAGACAGCTACAGTGTACTTATATATAATAAATAAATAAATAAATAAATAAATAAATAAATAAACATTTTTTAAAAAGGATAAGAAAGAAAGTAAGACCAGGCAGGCCTGCCATCCTTATCTCTGTCTGTCTGTCTGTCTGTCTGATCCCCTGGAACTGGAGTTGGGCTACCATAAAGTTGCTGGTAGTTGATCCCAGGTTCTCTGGAAGAGGAGACAATGCTGTTAATTGTTGAGCCCAATCAGTGGCCCTACCCATCTTTAAATATTTAGAAGTATATGTGAGGCTGTGTTTATGTACATCATATGCAGACCATAAGAGGGAATTAGATTCTCCAGAATCTGACACCCTCTTCTGGAGTATCTGAAGACAGCTACAGTGTACTTATATCTAATAAATAAATAGATAAATAAATAAATAAATAAATAAACATTTTTTAAAAAGGATAAGAAAGAAAGAAAGACCAGGAAGGCCTGCCATCCATATCTCTGCCTGTCTCTCTGTCTGTCTATCTGATCCCCGGGAACTGGAGATGGGCCACCGTATAGTTGCTGGTAGTTGATCCAAGGTTCTCTGGAAGAGGAGACAATGCTCTTAATTGTTGAGCCCTATCAGTGGCCCTACCCATCTTTAAATTTTTAGAAGTATATGTGAGGCTGTGTTTATGTACATCATATGCAGACCATAAGAGGGATTTAGATTCTCCAGAATCTGAAACCCTCTTCTGGAGTGTCTGAAGACAGCTACAGTGTACTTATATCTAATAAATAAATAAATAAATAAATAAATAAATAAATAAAAAATAAATAAACATTATTTAAAAAGGGATAAGAAAAAAAGACAGACCAGGCAGGCCTACCATCCTTATCTCTGTCTGTCTGTCTGTCAGTCGTTCTGATCCCCTGGAACTGGAGATGGGCCACCATATAGGTGCTGGTAGTTGATCCCAGGTTCGCTGGAAGAGGAGACAATGCTGTTAATTGTTGTGCGCTTTCAGTGGCCCCACCCATCGTTAAATTTTTAGTAGTATATGTGAGGCTGTGTTTATGTACATCATATGCAGACCATAAGAGGGATTTAGATTCTCCAGAATCTGACACCCTCTTCTGGAGTGTCTGAAGACAGCTACAGTGTACTTATATCTAATAAATACATAAATAAATAAACATTTTTTAAAAAGGATAAGAAAGAAAGAAAGACCAGGCAGGCCTGCCATCCTAATCTCTGTCAGTCTGTCTGTCTGTCAGACGGTCTGATCCCTTGGAACTGTAGATGGGCCACCATATAGTTGCTGTTAGTTGATCCCAGGTTCTCTGGAAGAGGAGACAATGCTATTAATTGTTGAGCCCTTTCAGTGGCTCCACCTATCTTTAAATTTTTAGAAGTATATGTTAGGCTGTGTTTATGTACATCATATGCAGACCATAAGAGGGATTTAGATTCTCCAGTATCTGACACCCTCTTCTGGATTGTCTGAAGACAACTACAGTGTACTTATATCTAATGAATACATACATATATAAATAAATAAATAAATAAATAAATAAACATTATTTTAAAAGGATAAGAAAGAAAGAAAGACAAGGCAGGCCTGCCATACTTATCTCTGTCTGTCTGTCTGTCTGTCTGATCCCCTGGAACTGGAGATGGGCCACCTTGTAGGTGCTGGTAGTTGATCCCAGTTTCTCTGGAAGAGGAGACAATGCTGTTAATTGTTGAGCCCTTTCAGTGGCCCCACCCATTTTTAATTATTACAAGTATATGTGAGGCTGTGTTTATGTACATCATATTCAGACCATAAGAGGGATTTAGATTCTCCAGAATCTGACACCCTCTTCTGGAGTGTCTGAAGACGGCTACAGTGTACTTATATCTAATAAATACATAAATAAATAAATAAATGAATAAATAAACATTTTTTAAAAAGTATAAGAAATAAAGAAAGACCAGTCAGGCCTGCCATCCATATCTCTGTCTCTCTGTCTGTCTGTCTGTCTGATCCACTGGAACTGGAGATGGGCCACCATAAGGTGCTGGTAGTTTATCCCAGGTTCTCTGAAAGAGGAGACAATGCTGTTAATTGTTGAGCCCTTTCAGTGGCCCCACACAGCTTTAAATTTTTAGAAGTATATGTGAGGATGTGTTTATGTACATCATATGCAGACCATAAAAGGGATTTAGATTCTCCAGAATCTGACACCCTCTTCTGGAGTGTCTGAAGACAGCTACGGTGTACTTATATCTAATAAATACATAAATAAATATATAAATAAACATTTTTTTAAAAAGGATAAGAAAGAAAGAAAGACCAGGCAGGCCTGCCATCCTTATCACTGTCTGTATGTCTGTCTGTCTGATCCCCTGGAACTGGAGATGGGCCAACATATAGTTGCTGGTAGTTGATCCCAGGTCCTCTGGAAGAGGAGACAATGCTGTTAATTGTTGAGCTTTTAGAGTGGCCCCACCCTTCTTTAAATTTTTAGAAGTATATGTGAGGCTGTGTTTATGTACATCATATGCAGACCATAAGAGGGATTTAGATTCTCCAGAATCTGACACCCTCTTCTGGAGTGTCTGAACAGCTACAGTGTACTTATATCTAATAATAAATAAATAAATAAATAAATAAATAAATAAATAAATAAACAAACATTTTTTTTAAAAAGGATAAGAAAGAAAGAAAGACCAGGCAGGCCTGAAATCCTTATCACTGTCTGTCTGTCTGTCTGTCTGATCCCCTGGAACTGGAGATGGGCCACATTTTAGGTGCTGGTAGTTGATCCCAGTTTCTCTGGAAGAGGAGACAATGCTGTTAATTGTTGAGTCCTTTCAGTGGCCCCACCTATTTATAATTTTTAGAAGTATATGTGAGGCTGTGTTTATGTACATCATATTCAGAACATAAGAGGGATTTAGATTCTCCAGAATCTGACACCCTCTTCTGGAGTGTCTGAAGACGGCTACAGTGTACTTATATCTAATAAATAAATAAATAAATAAATAAATAAATACATAAATTAATTAATTAACATTTTTTAGAAAGTATAAGAAATAAAGAAAGACCAGGCAGGCCTGCCATCCTTATCTCTGTCTCTCTGTCTGTCTGTCTGTCTGTCTGATCCACTGGAACTGGAGATGGGCCACCATAAGGTGCTGGTAGTTTATCCCAGGTTTTCTGAAAGAGGAGACAATGCTGTTAATTGTTGAGCCCTCTCAGTGGCCCCACACATCTTTAAATTTTTAGAAGTATATGCGAGGCTGTGTTTATGTACATCATATGCAGACCATAACAGGGATTTAGATTCTCCAGAATCTGACACCCTCTTCTGGAGTGTCTGAAAGCAGCTACAGTGTACATATATCTAATAAATACATAAATAAATATATAAATAAACATTTTTTAAAAAGGATAAGAAAGAAAGAAAGACCAGGCAGGCCTGCCATCCTTATCACTGTCTGTATGTCTGTCTGTCTGATCCCCTGGAACTGGAGATGGGCCACCATATAGTTGCTGGTAGTTGATCCCAGGTACTCTGGAAGAGGAGACAATGCTGTTAATTGTTGAGCTTTTAGAGTGGCCCCACCCTTCTATAAATATTTAGAAGTATATGTGAGGCTGTGTTTATGTACATCATATGCAGACCATAAGAGGGATTTAGATTCTCCAGAATCTGACACCCTCTTCTGGAGTGTCTGAACAACTACAGTGTATTATATCTAATAATAAATAAATAAATAAATAAATAAATAAATAAATATATAAACGAACATTTTTTTAAAAAAAGGATAAGAAAGAAAGAAAGACCAGGCAGGCCTGCCATCCTTATCACTGTCTGTCTGTCTTTCTGTCTGATCCCCTGGAACTGGAGATGGGCCACCTTTTAGGTGCTGGTAGTTGATCCCAGGTTCTCTGGAAGAGGAGACAATGCTGTAAATTGTTGAGTCCTTTCAGTGGCCCCACCTATTTATAATTTTTAGAAGTATATGTTAGGCTGTGTTTATGTACATCATATTCAGACCATAAGAGGGATTTAGATTCTCTAGAATCTGACACCCTCTTCTGGAGTGTCTGAAGACGGCTACAGTGTACTTATATCTAATAAATAAATAAATAAATAAATAAATAAATAAATAAATAAAATATAAACATTTTTTTAAAATATAAGAAATAAAGAAAGACCAGGCAGGCCTGCCATCCATATCTCTGTCTCTCTGTCTGTCTGTCTGTCTGATCCCCTGGAACTGGAGATGGGCCACCATAAGGTGCTGGTAGTTTATCCCAGGTTCTCTGAAAGAGGAGACAATGCTGTTAATTGTTGAGCCCTCTCAGTGGCCCCACACATCTTTAAATTTTTAGAAGTACATGCAAGGCTGTGTTTATGTACCGAATATGCAGACCATAAGAGGGATTTAGATTCTCCAGAATCTGACACCTTCTTCTGGAGTGTCTGAAGACAGCTACAGTGTACATATATCTAATAAATACATACAAAAATATATAAATAAACATTTTTTTAAAAGGATAAGAAAGAAAGAAAGACCAGGCAGGCCTGCCATCCTTATCACTGTCTGTATGTCTGTCTGTCTGATCCCCTGGAACTGGAGATGGGCCACCATATAGTTGCTGGTAGTTGATCCCAGGTACTCTGGAAGAGGAGACAATGCTGTTAATTGTTGAGCTTTTAGAGTGGCCCCACCCTTCTTTAAATTTTTAGAAGTATATGTGAGGCTGTGTTTATGTACATCATATGCAGACCATAAGAGGGATTTAGATTCTCCAGAATCTGACACCCTCTTCTGGAGTGTCTGAACAGCTACAGTGTACTTATATCTAATAAATAAATAAATAAATAAATAAATAAATAAATAAATAAATAAATATTTTTTTAAAAAGGGTAAGAAAGAAAGAAAGACCAGGCTGGCCTGCCATCCTTATCCTTGTCTGTCTGTCTGTCTGTCTGATCCCCTGGGAGTGGAGATGGGCCACCATATAGTTGCAGGTAGTTGATCCCAGGTTCTCTGTAAGAGGAGACAATGCTGTGAATTGTTGAGTCCTTTCAGTGGCCCCACCTATTTATAATTTTTAGACGTATATGTGAGGCTGTGTTTATGTACATCATATTCAGACCATAAGAGGGATTTAGATTCTCTAGAATCTGACACCCTCTTCTGGAGTGTCTGAAGACGGCTACAGTGTACTTATATCTAATTAATAAATAAATAAATAAATAAATAATTAAATAAACAATTTTTAAAAAGTATAAGAAATAAAGAAAGACCAGGCAGGCCTGCCATCCTTATCTCTGTCTCTCTGTCTGTCTGTCTGTCTGTCTGATCCACTGGAACTGGAGATGGGCCACCATAAGGTGCTGGTAGTTTATCCCAGGTTCTCTGAAAGAGGAGACAATGCTGTTAATTGTGGAGCCCTCTCAGTGGCCCCACACATTTTAAATTTTTAGAAGTATATGCGAGGCTGTGTTTATGTACATCATATGCAGACCATAAGAGGGATTTAGATTCTCCAGAATCTGACACCCTCTTCTGGAGTGTCTGAAAGCAGCTACAGTGTATATACATCTAATAAATATATAAATAAATATATAAATAAACATTTTTTTAAAAAGGATAAGAAAGAAAGAAAGACCAGGCAGGCCTGCCATCCTTATCACTGTCTGTATGTCTGTCTGTCTGATCCCCTGGAACTGGAGATGGGCCACCATATAGTTGCTGGTAGTTGATCCCAGGTACTCTGGAAGAGGAGACAATGCTGTTAATTGTTGAGCTTTTAGAGTGGCCCCACCCTTCTTTAAATTTTTAGAAGTATATGTGAGGCTGTGTTTATGTACATCATATGCAGACCATAAGAGGGATTTAGATTCTCCAGAATCTGACACCCTCTTCTGGAGTGTCTGAACAGCTACAGTGTACTTATATCTAATAATAAATAAATAAATAAATAAATAAATAAATAAATAAAAGAACATTTTTTTAAAAAAAGGATAAGAAAGAAAGAAAGACCAGGCAGGCCTGCCATCCTTATCACTGTCTGTCTGTCTTTCTGTCTGATCCTCTGGAACTGGAGATGGGCCACCTTTTAGGTGCTGGTAGTTGATCCCAGGTTCTCTGGAAGAGGAGACAATGCTGTAAAT
The DNA here is from genome assembly GCF_978045245.1 of Mus caroli. Classification (NCBI taxonomy): domain Eukaryota; kingdom Metazoa; phylum Chordata; class Mammalia; order Rodentia; family Muridae; genus Mus; species Mus caroli. The sequence goes on along the minus strand of NW_028227285.1, from coordinate 5,101,837 downwards.
TGTTGAGTCCTTTCAGTGGCCCCACGTATTTATAATTTTTAGAAGTATATGTGAGGCTGTGTTTATGTACATCATATTCAGACCATAAGAGGGATTTAGATTCTCTAGAATCTGACACCCTCTTCTGGAGTGTCTGAAGACGGCTACAGTGTACTTATATCTAATAAATACATAAATAAATAAATAAATAAATAAATAAATAAAATATAAACATTTTTTTAAAATATAAGAAATAAAGAAAGACCAGGCAGGCCTGCCATCCATATCTCTGTCTCTCTGTCTGCCTGTCTGTCTGATCCCCTGGAACTGGAGATGGGCCACCATAAGGTGCTGGTAGTTTATCCCAGGTTCTCTGAAAGAGGAGACAATGCTGTTAATTGTTGAGCCCTCTCAGTGGCCCCACACATCTTTAAATTTTTAGAAGTACATGCAAGGCTGTGTTTATGTACCGAATATGCAGACCATAAGAGGGATTTAGATTCTCCAGAATCTGACACCCTCTTCTGGAGTGTCTGAAGACAGCTACAGTGTACATATATCTAATAAATACATACATAAATATATAAATAAACATTTTTTTAAAAGGATACGTAAGAAAGAAAGACCAGGCAGGCCTGCCATCCTTATCACTGTCTGTATGTCTGTCTGTCTGATCCCCTGGAACTGGAGATGGGCCACCATATAGTTGCTGGTAGTTGATCCCAGGTACTCTGGAAGAGGAGACAATGCTGTTAATTGTTGAGCTTTTAGAGTGGCCCCACCCTTCTTTAAATTTTTAGAAGTATATGTGAGGCTGTGTTTATGTACATCATATGCAGACCATAAGAGGGATTTAGATTCTCCAGAATCTGACACCCTCTTCTGGAGTGTCTGAACAGCTACAGTGTACTTATATCTAATAAATAAATAAATAAATAAATAAATAAATAAATAAACGAACATTTTTTTACAAAAAGGATAAGAAAGAAAGAAAGACCAGGCAGGCCTGCCATCCTTATCACTGTCTGTCTGTCTGTCTGTCTGATCCCCTGGAACTGTAGATGTGCCACCTTTTAGGTGCTGGTAGTTGATCCCAGGTTCTCTGGAAGAGGAGACAATGCTGTTAATTGTTGAGTCCTTTCAGTGGCCCCACCTATTTATAATTTTTATACGTATATGTGAGGCTGTGTTTATGTACATCATATTCAGACCATAAGAGGGATTTAGATTCTCTAGAATCTGACACCCTCTTCTGGAGTGTCTGAAGACGGCTACAGTGTACTTATATCTAATAAATAAATAAATAAATAAATAAATAAATAAATAAATAAACAATTTTTAAAAAGTATAAGAAATAAAGAAAGACCAGGCAGGCCTGCCATCCTTATCTCTGTCTCTCTGTCTGTCTGTCTGTCTGTCTGATCCACTGGAACTGGAGATGGGCCACCATAAGGTGCTGGTAGTTTATTCCAGGTTCTCTGAAAGATGAGACAATGCTGTTAATTGTTGAGCCCCCTCAGTGGCCCCACACATCTTTAAATTTTTAGAAGTATATGTGAGGCTGTGTTTATGTACATCATATGCAGACCATAACAGGGATTTAGATTCTCCAGAATCTGACACCCTCTTCTGGAGTGTCTGAAAGCAGCTACAGTGTACATATATCTAATAAATACATAAATAAATATATAAATAAACATTTTTTTAAAAAGGATAAGAAAGAAAGAAAGACCAGGCAGGCCTGCCACCCTTATCACTGTCTGTATGTCTCTCTGTCTGATCCCCTGGAACTGGAGATGGGCCACCATATAGTTGCTGGTAGTTGATCCCAGGTACTCTGGAAGAGGAGACAATGCTGTTAATTGTTGAGCTTTTAGAGAGGCCCCACCCTTCTTTAAATTTTTAGAAGTATATGTGAGGCTGTGTTTATGTACATCATATGCATACCATAAGTGGGATTTAGATTCTCCAGAATATGACACCCTCTTCTGGAGTGTCTGAACAGCTACAGTGTACTTATATTTAATAATAAATAAATAAATAAATAAAAAAAAAAATAAACATTTTTTTTAAAAAAGGATAAGAAAGAAAGACCAGGCAGGCCTGCCTTCCTTATCACTGTCTGTCTCTCTGTCTGTCTGATCCCCTGGAACTGGAGATGGGCCACATTTTAGGTGCTGGTAGTTGATCCCAGGTTCTCTGGAAGAGGAGACAATGCTGTTAATTGTTGAGTGCTTTCAGTGGCCCCACATATTTATAATTTTTAGAAGTATATGTGAGGCTGTGTTTATGTACATCATATTCAGACCATAAGAGGGATTTAGATTCTCTAGAATCTGACACCCTCTTCTGGAGTGTCTGAAGACGGCTACAGTGTACTTATATCTAATAAATAAATAAATAAATAAATAAATAAATAAATAAACATTTTTTAAAAAGTATAAGAAATAAAGAAAGACCAGGCAGACCTGCCATCCTTATCTCTGTCTCTCTGTCTGTCTGTCTGTCTGTCTGTCTGATCCACTGGAACTGGAGATGGGCCACCATAAGGTGCTGGTAGTTTATCCCAGGTTCTCTGAAAGAGGAGACAATGCTGTTAATTGTTGAGCCCTCTCATTTGCCCCACACATCTTTAAATTTTTAGAAGTATATGTGAGGCTGTGTTTATGTACATCATATGCAGACCATAAGAGGGATTTAGATTCTCCAGAATCGACACCCTCTTCTGGGGTGTCTGAAGACAGCTACAGTGTACTTATATCTAATAAATACATAAATAAATATATAAATAAACATTTTTTTTAAAAGGATAAGAAAGAAAGAAAGACCAGGCAGGCCTGCCATCCTTATCACTGTCTGTATGTCTGTCTGTCTAATCCCCTGGAACTGGAGATGGGCCACCATATAGTTGCTGGTAACTGATCCCAAGTACTCTGGAAGAGGAGACAATGCTGTTAATTGTTGAGCTTTTAGAGTGCTCCAACCCTTCTTTAAATTTTTAGAATTATATGTGAGGCTGTGTTTATGTACATCATATGCAGACCATAAGAGAGATTTAGATTCTCCCGAATCTGACACCCTCTTCTGGAGTGTCTGAACAGCTACAGTGTACTTATATCTAATAATAAATAAATAAATAAATAAATAAATAAATAAATAAATAAATAAACATTTTTTAAAAAAAAGGATAAGAAAGAAAGAAAGACCAGGCAGGCCTGCCATCCTTATCACTGTCTGTCTGTCTGTCTGTCTGATACCCTGGAACTGGAGATGGGCCACCTTTTAGGTGCTGGTAGTTGATCCCAGGTTCTCTGGAAGAGGAGACAATGCTGTTAATTGTTGAGTCCTTTCAGTGGCCCCACCTATTTATAATTTTTAGACGTATATGTGAGGCTGTGTTTATGTACATCATATTCAGACCATAAGAGGGATTTAGATTCTCTAGAATCTTACACCCTCTTCTGGAGTGTCTGAAGACGGCTACAATGTACTTATATCTAATAAATACATAAATAAATAAATATATAAATAAACATTTTTTAAAAAGTATAAGAAATAAAGAAAGACCAGGCAGACCTGCCATCCTTATCTCTGTCTCTCTGTCTGTCTGTCTGTCTGTCTGTCTGTCTGATCCACTGGAACTGGAGATGGGCCACCATAAGGTGCTGGTAGTTTATCCCAGGTTCTCTGAAAGAGGAGACAATGCTGTTAATTGTTGAGCCCTCTCTTTTGCCCCACACATCTTTAAATTTTTAGAAGTATATGTGAGGCTGTGTTTATGTACATCATATGCAGACCATAAGAGGGATTTAGATTCTCCAGAATCTGACACCCTCTTCTGGAGTGTCTGAAGACAGCTACAGTGTACTTATATCTAATAAATACATAAATAAATAAATAAATAAACATTTTTTTAAAAAGGATAAAAAAGAAAGAAAGACTAGGCAGGCCTGCCACCCTTATCACTGTCTGTATGTCTGTCTGTCTGATCCCTTGGAACTGGAGATGGACCACCATATAGTTGCTGGTAGTTGATCCCAGGTACTCTGGAAGAGGAGACAATGCTGTTAATTGTTGAGCTTTTAGAGTGGCCCCACCCTTCTTTAAATTTTTAGAAGTATATGTGAGGCTGTGTTTATGTACATCATATGCATACCATAAGTGGGATTTAGATTCTCCAGAATATGACACCCTCTTCTGGAGTGTCTGAACAGCTACAGTGTACTTATATTTAATAATAAATAAATAAATAAATAAATAAATAAATAAATAAACATTTTTTTAAAAAAAGGATAAGAAAGAAAGACCAGGCAGGCCTGCCATCCTTATCACTGTCTGTCTCTCTGTCTGTCTGATCCCCTGGAACTGGAGATGGGCCACCTTTTAGGTGCTGGTAGTTGATCCCAGGTTCTCTGGAAGAGGAGACAATGCTGTTAATTGTTGAGTGCTTTCAGTGGCCCCACATATTTATAATTTTTAGAAGTATATGTGAGGCTGTGTTTATGTACATCATATTCAGACCATAAGAGGGATTTAGATTCTCTAGAATCTGACACCCTCTTCTGGAGTGTCTGAAGACGGCTACAGTGTACTTATATCTAATAAATAAATAAATAAATAAATAAATAAATAAACATTTTTTAAAAAGTATAAGAAATAAAGAAAGACCAGGCAGGCCTGCCATCCTTATCTCTGTCTCTCTGTCTGTCTGTCTGTCTGTCTGATCCACTGGAACTGGAGATGGGCCACCATAAGGTGCTGGTAGTTTATCCCAGGTTTCTGAAAGAGGAGACAATGCTGTAACTTCTTGAGCCCTCTCATTTGCCCCACACATCTTTAAATTTTTAGAAGTATATGTGAGGCTGTGTTTATGTACATCATATGCAGACCATAAGAGGGATTTAGATTCTCCAGAATCGACACCCTCTTCTGGGGTGTCTGAAGACAGCTACAGTGTACTTATATCTAATAAATACATAAATAAATATATAAATAAACATTTTTTTTAAAAGGATAAGAAAGAAAGAAAGACCAGGCAGGCTTGCCATCCTTATCACTGTCTGTATGTCTGTCTGTCTAATCCCCTGGAACTGGAGATGGGCCACCATATAGTTGCTGGTAACTGATCCCAAGTACTCTGGAAGAGGAGACAATGCTGTTAATTGTTGAGCTTTTAGAGTGCTCCAATCCTTCTTTAAATTTTTAGAATTATATGTGAGGCTGTGTTTATGTACATCATATGCAGACCATAAGAGAGATTTAGATTCTCCCGAATCTGACACCCTCTTCTGGAGTGTCTGAACAGCTACAGTGTACTTATATCTAATAATAAATAAATAAATAAATAAATAAATAAATAAATAAATAAATAAACATTTTTTAAAAAAAAGGATAAGAAAGAAAGAAAGACCAGGCAGGCCTGCCATCCTTATCTCTGTCTGTCTGTCTGTCTGTCTGATCCCCTGGAACTGGAGATGGGCCACCTTTTAGGTGCTGGTAGTTGATCCCAGGTTCTCTGGAAGAGGAGACAATGCTGTTAATTGTTGAGTCCTTTCAGTGGCCCCACCTATTTATAATTTTTAGACGTATATGTGAGGCTGTGTTTATGTACATCATATTCAGACCATAAGAGGGATTTAGATTCTCTAGAATCTTACACCCTCTTCTGGAGTGTCTGAAGACGGCTACAATGTACTTATATCTAATAAATACATAAATAAATAAATATATAAATAAACATTTTTTAAAAAGTATAAGAAATAAAGAAAGACCAGGCAGACCTGCCATCCTTATCTCTGTCTCTCTGTCTGTCTGTCTGTCTGTCTGTCTGATCCACTGGAACTGGAGATGGGCCACCATAAGGTGCTGGTAGTTTATCCCAGGTTCTCTGAAAGAGGAGACAATGCTGTTAATTGTTGAGCCCTCTCATTTGCCCCACACATCTTTAAATTTTTAGAAGTATATGTGAGGCTGTGTTTATGTACATCATATGCAGACCATAAGAGGGATTTAGATTCTCCAGAATCTGACACCCTCTTCTGGAGTGTCTGAAGACAGCTACAGTGTACTTATATCTAATAAATACATAAATAAATAAATAAATAAACATTTTTTAAAAAAGGATAAAAAAGAAAGAAAGACTAGGCAGGCCTGCCATCCTTATCACTGTCTGTATGTCTGTCTGTCTGATCCCTTGGAACTGGAGATGGACCACCATATAGTTGCTGGTAGTTGATCCCAGGTACTCTGGAAGAGGAGACAATGCTGTTAATTGTTGAGCTTTTAGAGTGGCCCCACCCTTCTTTAAATTTTTAGAAGTATATGTGAGGCTGTGTTTATGTACATCATATGCAGACCATAAGAGGGATTTAGATTCTCCAGAATATGACACCCTCTTCTGAAGTGTCTGAAGACAGTTACAGTGTACTTATATCTAATAAATATATATATATAAATAAATAAACATTTTTAAAATGTATAAGAAGAAAGAAAAACCAGGCAGGCCTGCAATCCTTGTCTGTCTGTCTGTATGTATGTCTGTCTGATACCCTGGAACTGGAGATGGGCCACAATATAGGTGCTGGTAGTTGATCCCAGGTCCTCTGGAAGAGGAGACAATGCTGTTAATTGTTGAGCCCTTTCAGTGGCCCCAACCATCTTTAAATTTTTAGAAGTATATGTGAGGCTGTGTTTATGTACATCATATGCAGACCATAAGAGGGATATAGATTATCCAGAATCTGACACCCTCTTCTGGAGAGTCTGAAGACAGCTACAGTGTACTTATATCTAATAAATACATAAATAAATAAATTAATTAATTAATGAATAAATAAATAAATAAACAATTTTAAAAAGGATAAGACAGAAAGAAAAATCAGGCACGACTGCCATCCTTATCTCTGTCTGTCTGTCTGTCTGTCTGATCCCCTGCAACTTGAGATGGGCCACCACATAGTTGCTGGTAGTTGATCCCACGTTCTCTGGAAGAGGAGACAATGGTGTTAATTGTTGAGCCCTTTCAGTGGGCCCACCCATCTTTAAATTTTTAGAAGTATATGTGAGGCTGTGTTTATGTACATCATATGCAGACCATAAAAGGATTTAGATTCTCCAGAATCTGACACCCTCTTCTGGAGTGTCTGAACAGCTACAGTGTACTTATATCTAATAATAAATAAATAAATAAATAAATAAATAAATAAATAAACATTTTTTTAAAAAAGGATAAGAAAGAAAGAAAGACCAGGCAGGCCTGCCATCCTTATCACTGTCTGTCTGTCTGATCCCCTGGAACTGGAGATGGGCCACCTTTTAGGTGCTGGTAGTTGATCCCAGGTTCTCTGGAAGAGGAGACAATGCTGTTAATTGTTGAGTCCTTTCAGTGGCCCCACCTATTTATAATTTTTAGACGTATATGTGAGGCTGTGTTTATGTACATCATATTCAGACCATAAGAGGGATTTAGATTCTCTAGAATCTGACACCCTCTTCTGGAGTGTCTGAAGACGGCTACAGTGTACTTATATCTAATAAATAAATGAATAAATAAATAAATAAATAAATAAATAAATAAACAATTTTTAAAAAGTATAAGAAATAAAGAAAGACCAGGCAGGCCTGCCATCCTTATCTCTGTCTCTCTGTCTGTCTGTCTGTCTGTCTGATCCACTGGAACTGGAGATGGGCCACCATAAGGTGCTGGTAGTTTATCCCAGGTTCTCTGAAAGAGGAGACAATGCTGTTAATTGTTGAGCCCTCTCAGTGGCCCCACACATCTTTAAATTTTTAGAAGTATATGCGAGGCTGTGTTTATGTACATCATATGCAGACCATAACAGGGATTTAGATTCTCCAGAATCTGACACCCTCTTCTGGAGTGTCTGAAAGCAGCTACAGTGTACATATATCTAATAAATACATAAATAAATATATAAATAAACATTTTTTTAAAAAGGATACGAAAGAAAGAAAGACCAGGCAGGCCTGCCATCCTTATCACTCTCTGTATGTCTCTCTGTCTGATCCCCTGGAACTGGAGATGGGCCACCATATAGTTGCTGGTAGTTGATCCCAGGTACTCTGGAAGAGGAGACAATGCTGTTAATTGTTGAGCTTTTAGAGTGGCCCCACCCTTCTTTAAATTTTTAGAAGTATATGTGAGGCTGTGTTTATGTACATCATATGCATACCATAAGTGGGATTTAGATTCTCCAGAATATGACACCCTCTTCTGGAGTGTCTGAACAGCTACAGTGTACTTATATTTAATAATAAATAAATAAATAAATAAATAAATAAATAAACATTTTTTTAAAAAAAGGATAAGAAAGAAAGACCAGGCAGGCCTGCCATCCTTATCACTGTCTGTCTCTCTGTCTGTCTGATCCCCTGGAACTGGAGAGGGGCCACCTTTTAGGTGCTGGTAGTTGATCCCAGGTTCTCTGGAAGAGGAGACAATGCTGTTAATTGTTGAGTGCTTTCAGTGGCCCCACATATTTATAATTTTTAGAAGTATATGTGAGGCTGTGTTTATGTACATCATATTCAGACCATAAGAGGGATTTAGATTCTCTAGAATCTGACACCCTCTTCTGGAGTGTCTGAAGACGGCTACAGTGTACTTATATCTAATAAATAAAGAAATAAATAAATAAATAAACATTTTTTAAAAAGTATAAGAAATAAAGAAAGACCAGGCAGGCCTGCCATCCTTATCTCTGTCTCTCTGTCTGTCTGTCTGTCTGTCTGATCCACTGGAACTGGAGATGGGCCACCATAAGGTGCTGGTAGTTTATCTCAGGTTTCTGAAAGAGGAGACAATGCTGTTACTTGTTGAGCCCTCTCATTTGCCCCACACATCTTTAAATTTTTAGAAGTATATGTGAGGCTGTGTTTATGTACATCATATGCAGACCATAAGAGGGATTTAGATTCTCCAGAATCGACACCCTCTTCTGGGGTGTCTGAAGACAGCTACAGTGTACTTATATCTAATAAATACATAAATAAATATATAAATAAACATTTTTTTAAAAAGGATAAGAAAGAAAGAAAGACCAGGCAGGCCTGCCATCCTTATCACTGTCTGTATGTCTGTCTGTCTGATCCCCTGGAACTGGAGATGGGCCACCATATAGTTGCAGGTAACTGATCCCAAGTACTCTGGAAGAGGAGACAATGCTGTTAATTGTTGAGCTTTTAGAGTGCTCCAACCCTTCTTTAAATTTTTAGAATTATATGTGAGGCTGTGTTTATGTACATCATATGCAGACCATAAGAGAGATTTAGATTCTCCAGAATCTGACACCCTCTTCTGGAGTGTCTGAACAGCTACAGTGTACTTATATCTAATAATAAATAAATAAATAAATAAATAAATAAATAAATAAATAAACATTTTTTTTAAAAAAGGATAAGAAAGAAAGAAAGACCAGGCAGGCCTGCCATCCTTATCACTGTCTGTCTGTCTGTCTGTCTGATCCCCTGGAACTGGAGATGGGCCACCTTTTAGGTGCTGGTAGTTGATCCCAGGTTCTCTGGAAGAGGAGACAATGCTGTTAATTGTTGAGTCCTTTCAGTGGCCCCACCTATTTATAATTTTTAGACGTATATGTGAGGCTGTGTTTATGTACATCATATTCAGACCATAAGAGGGATTTAGATTCTCTAGAATCTGACACCCTCTTCTGGAGTGTCTGAAGACGGCTACAATGTACTTATATCTAATAAATACATAAATAAATAAATATATAAATAAACATTTTTTAAAAAGTATAAGAAATAAAGAAAGACCAGGCAGACCTGCCATCCTTATCTCTGTCTCTCTGTCTGTCTGTCTGTCTGTCTGATCCACTGGAACTGGAGATGGGCCACCATAAGGTGCTGGTAGTTTAATCCCAGGTTCTCTGAAAGAGGAGACAATGCTGTTAATTGTTGAGCCCTCTCAGTGGCCCCACACATCTTTAAATTTTTAGAAGTATATGTGAGGCTCTGTTTATGTACATCATATGCAGACCATAAGAGGGATTTAGATTCTCCAGAATCTGACACCCTCTTCTGGAGTGTCTGAAGACAGCTACAGTGTACTTATATCTAATAAATACATAAATAAATAAATAAATAAACATTTTTTAAAAAAGGATAAAAAAGAAAGAAAGACTAGGCAGGCCTGCCATCCTTATCACTGTCTGTATGTCTGTCTGTCTGATCCCTTGGAACTGGAGATGGACCACCATATAGTTGCTGGTAGTTGATCCCAGGTACTCTGGAAGAGGAGACAATGCTGTTAATTGTTGAGCTTTTAGAGTGGCCCCACCCTTCTTTAAATTTTTAGAAGTATATGTGAGGCTGTGTTTATGTACATCATATGCAGACCATAAGAGGGATTTAGATTCTCCAGAATATGACACCCTCTTCTGAAGTGTCTGAAGACAGCTACAGTGTACTTATATCTAATAAATATATATATAAATAAATAAACATTTTTAAAATGTATAAGAAGAAAGAAAAACCAGGCAGGCCTGCAATCCTTGTCTGTCTGTCTGTATGTATGTATGTCTGATCCCCTGGAACTGGAGATGGGCCACAATATAGGTGCTGGTAGTTGATCCCAGTTCCTCTGGAAGAGGAGAAAATGCTGTTAATTGTTGAGCCCTTTCAGTGGCCCCAACCATCTTTAAATTTTTAGAAGTATATGTGAGGCTGTGTTTATGTACATCATATGCAGACCATAAGAGGGATATAGATTATCCAGAATCTGACACCCTCTTCTGGAGAGTCTGAAGACAGCTACAGTGTACTTATATCTAATAAATACATAAATAAATAAATTAATTAATTAATGAATAAATAAATAAATAAACAATTTTAAAAAAGATAAGAAAGTAAGAAAAATCAGGCAGGACTGCCATCCTTATCTCTGTCTGTCTGTCTGTCTGTCTGATCCCCTGCAACTTGAGATGGGCCACCACATAGTTGCTGGTAGTTGATTCCACGTTCTCTGGAAGAGGAGACAATGGTGTTAATTGTTGAGCCCTTTCAGTGGGCCCACCCATATTTAAATTTTTAGAAGTATATGTGAGGCTGTGTTTATGTACATCATATGCAGACCATAAGAGGGATTTAGATTCTCCAGAATCTGACACCCTCTTCTGGAGTGTCTGAACAGCTACAGTGTACTTATATCTAATAATAAATAAATAAATAAATAAATAAATAAATAAATAAATAAATAAACATTTTTTTAAAAAAGGATAAGAAAGAAAGAAAGACCAGGCAGGCCTGCCATCCTTATCACTGTCTGTCTGTCTGTCTGTCTGATCCCCTGGAACTGGAGATGGGCCACCTTTTAGGTGCTGGTAGTTGATCCCAGGTTCTCTGGAAGAGGAGACAATGCTGTTAATTGTTGAGTCCTTTCAGTGGCCCCACCTATTTATAATTTTTAGACGTATATGTGAGGCTGTGTTTATGTACATCATATTCAGACCATAAGAGGGATTTAGATTCTCTAGAATCTGACACCCTCTTCTGGAGTGTCTGAAGACGGCTACAGTGTACTTATATCTAATAAATACATAAATAAATAAATAAATAAATAAATAAATAAATAAATAAATAAACAATTTTTAAAAAGTATAAGAAATAAAGAAAGACCAGGCAGGCCTGCCATCCTTATCTCTGTCTCTCTGTCTGTCTGTCTGTCTGTCTGATCCACTGGAACTGGAGATGGGCCACCATAAGGTGTTGGTAGTTTATCCCAGGTTCTCTGAAAGAGGAGACAATGCTGTTAATTGTTGAGCCCTCTCAGTGGCCCCACACATCTTTAAATTTTTAGAAGTATATGCGAGGCTGTGTTTATGTACATCATATGCAGACCATAACAGGGATTTAGATTCTCCAGAATCTGACACCCTCTTCTGGAGTGTCTGAAAGCAGCTACAGTGTACATATATCTAATAAATACATAAATAAATATATAAATAAACATTTTTTTAAAAAGGATACGAAAGAAAGAAAGACCAGGCAGGCCTGCCATCCTTATCACTGTCTGTATGTCACTCTGTCTGATCCCCTGGAACTGGAGATGGGCCACCATATAGTTGCTGGTAGTTGATCCTAGGTACTCTGGAAGAGGAGACAATGCTGTTAATTGTTGAGCTTTTAGAGTGGCCCCACCCTTCTTTAAATTTTTAGAAGTATATGTGAGGCTGTGTTTATGTACATCATATGCATACCATAAGTGGGATTTAGATTCTCCAGAATATGATACCCTCTTCTGGAGTGTCTGAACAGCTACAGTGTACTTATATCTAATAATAAATAAATAAATAAATAAATAAATAAATAAATAAATAAATAAACATTTTTTTTAAAAAAGGATAAGAAAGAAAGACCAGGCAGGCCTGCCATCCTTATCACTGTCTGTCTCTCTGTCTGTCTGATCACCTGGAACTGGAGATGGGCCAACTTTTAGGTGCTGGTAGTTGATCCCAGGTTCTCTGGAAGAGGAGACAATGCTGTTAATTGTTGAGTCCTTTCAGTGGCCCCACCTATTTATAATTTTTAGAAGTATATGTGAGGCTGTGTTTATGTACATCATATTCAGACCATAAGAGGGATTTAGATTCTCTAGAATCTGACACCCTCTTCTGGAGTGTCTGAAGACGGCTACAATGTACTTATATCTAATAAATACATAAATAAATAAATAAATAAATAAATAAATAAACATTTTTAAAAAGTATAAGAAATAAAGAAAGACCAGGCAGACCTGCCATCCTTATCTCTGTCTGTCTGTCTGTCTGTCTGTCTGTCTGATCCACTGGAACTGGAGATGGGCCACAATAAGGTGCTGGTAGTTTATCCCAGTTTCTCTGAAAGAGGAGACAATGCTGTTAATTGTTGAGCCCTCTCAGTGGCCCCACACATCTTTAAATTTTTAGAAGTATATGTGAGGCTCTGTTTATGTACATCATATGCAGACCATAAGAGGGATTTAGATTCTCCAGAATCTGACACCCTCTTCTGGAGTGTCTGAAGACAGCTACAGTGTACTTATATCTAATAAATACATAAATAAATAAATAAATAAACATTTTTTTAAAAAGGATAAGAAAGAAAGAAAGACCAGGCAGGCCTGCCATCCTTATCACTGTCTGTATGTCTGTCTGTCTGATCCCTTGGAACTGGAGATGGACCACCATATAGTTGCTGGTAGTTGATCCCAGGTACTCTGGAAGAGGAGACAATGCTGTTAATTGTTGAGCTTTTAGAGTGGCCCCACCCTTCTTTAAATTTTTAGAAGTATATGTGAGGCTGTGTTTATGTACATCATATGCAGTCCATAAGAGGGATTTAGATTCTCCAGAATATGACACCCTCTTCAGAAGTGTCTGAAGACAGCTACAGTGTACTTATATCTAATAAATATATATATAATTAAATAAACATTTTTAAAATGTATAAGAAGAAAGAAAAACCAGGCAGGCCTGCAATCCTTGTCTGTCTGTATGTATGTATGTCTGTCTGATCCCCTGGAACTGGAGATGGGCCACAATATAGGTGCTGGTAGTTGATCCCAGTTCCTCTGGAAGAGGAGACAATGCTGTTAATTGTTGAGCCCTTTCAGTGGCCCCAACCATCTTTAAATTTTTAGAAGTATATGTGAGGCTGTGTTTATGTACATCATATGCAGACCATAAGAGGGATATAGATTATCCAGAATCTGACACCCTCTTCTGGAGAGTCTGAAGACAGCTACAGTGTACTTATATCTAATAAATAAATAAATAAATAAATAAATAAATAAATAAATAAATAAATAAACAATTTTAAAAAGGATAAGAAAGAAAGAAAAATCAGGCAGGACTGCCATCCTTATCTCTGTCTGTCCGTCTGTCTGTCTGATCCCCTGCAACTTGAGATGGGCCACCACATAGTTGCTGGTAGTTGATCCCATGTTCTCTGGAAGAGGAGACAATGGTGTTAATTGTTGAGCCCTTTCAGTGGGCCCACCCATCTTTAAATTTTTAGAAGTATATGTGAGGCTGTGTTTATGTACATCATATGCAGACCATAAGAGGGATTTAGATTCTCCAGAATCTGACACCCTCTTCTGGAGTGTCTGAAGACAGCTACAGTGTACTTATATCTAATAAATACATAAATAAATAAATAAATAAATAAACATTTTTTTAAAAAGGATAAGAAAGAAAGAAAGACCAGGCAGGCCTGCCATCCTTATCACTGTCTGTCTGTCTGTCTGTCTGATCCCCTGGAACTGGAGATGGGCCACCTTTTAGGTGCTGGTAGTTGATCCCAGGTTCTCTGGAAGAGGAGACAATGCTGTTAATTGTTGAGTCCTTTCAGTGGCCCCACCTATTTATAATTTTTAGAAGTATATGTGAGGCTGTGTTTATGTACATCATATTCAGACCATAAGAGGGATTTAGATTCTCTAGAATCTGACACCCTCTTCTGGAGTGTCTGAAGACGGCTACAATGTACTTATATCTAATAAATACATACATAATTAAATAAATAAATAAATAAATAAACATTTTTTAAAAAGTATAAGAAATAAAGAAAGACCAGGCAGACCTGCCATCCTTATCTCTGTCTCTCTGTCTGTCTGTCTGTCTCTCTGATCCACTGGAACTGGAGATGGGCCACCATAAGGTGCTGTTAGTTTATCCCAGGTTCTCTGAAAGAGGAGACAATGCTGTTAATTGTTGAGCCCTCTCAGGGGCCCCACACATCTTTAAATTTTTAGAAGTATATGTGAGGCTCTGTTTATGTACATCATATGCAGACCATAAGAGGGATTTAGATTGTCCAGAATCTGACACCCTCTTCTGGAGTGTCTGAAGACAGCTACAGTGTACTTATATCTAATAAATACATAAATAAATAAATAAATAAACATTTTTTTAAAAAGGATAAGAAAGAAAGAAAGACCAGGCAGGCCTGCCATCCTTATCACTGTCTGTATATCTGTCTGTCTGATCCCCTGGAACTGGAGATGGGACACCATATAGTTGCTGGTAGTTGATCCCAGGTACTCTGGAAGAGGAGACAATGCTGTTAATTGTTGAGCTTTTAGAGTGGCCCCACCTTTCTTTAATTTTTAGAAGTATATGTGAGGCTGTGTTTATGTACATCATATGCAGACCATAAGAGGGATTTAGATTCTCCAGAATCTGACACCCTCTTCTGGAGTGTCTGAACAGCTACAGTGTACTTATATCTAATAATAAATAAATAAATAAATAAATAAATAAATAAATAAATAAATAAACATTTTTTTTAAAAAAGGATAAGAAAGAAAGATAGACCAGGCAGGCCTGCCATCCTTATCACTGTCTGTCTGTCTGTCTGTCTGATCCCCTGGAACTGGAGATGGGCCACCTTTTAGGTGCTGGTAGTTGATCCCAGGTTCTCTGGAAGAGGAGACAATGCTGTTAATTGTTGAGTCCTTTCAGTGGCCCCACCTATTTATAATTTTTAGAAGTATATGTGAGGCTGTGTTTATGTACATCATATTCAGACCATAAGAGGGATTTAGATTCTCTAGAATCTGACACCCTCTTCTGGAGTGTCTGAAGACGGCTACAGTGTACTTATATCTAATAAATACATAAATAAATAAATAAATAAATAAATAAATAAACATTTTTTAAAAAGTATAAGAAATAAAGAAAGACCAGGCAGACCTGCCATCCTTATCTATGTCTCTCTGTCTCTCTGTCTGTCTGTCTGATCCACTCGAACTGGAGATGGGCCACCATAAGGTGCTGGTAGTTTATCCCAGGTTCTCTGAAAGAGGAGACAATGCTGTTAATTGTTGAGCCCTCTCAGTGGCCCCACACATCTTTAAATTTTTAGAAGTATATGTGAGGCTTTGTTTATGTACATCATATACAGACCATAAGAGGGATTTAGATTCTCCAGAATCTGACACCCTCTTCTGGAGTGTCTGAAGACAGCTACAGTGTACTTATATCTAATAAATACATAAATAAATATATAAATAAACATTTTTTTAAAAAGGATAAGAAAGAAAGAAAGACCAGGCAGGCCTGCCATCCTTATCACTGTCTGTATGTCTGTCTGTCTGATCCTCTGGAACTGGAGATGAACCACCATATAGTTGCTGGTAGTTGATCCCAGGTACTCTGGAAGAGGAGACAATGCTGTTAATTGTTGAGCTTTTAGAGTGGCCCCACCCTTCTTTAAATTTTTAGAAGTATATGTGAGGCTATGTTTATGTACCGAATATGCAGACCATAAGAGGGATTTAGATTCTCCAGAATCTGACACCCTCTTCTGGAGTGTCTGAAGACAGCTACAGTGTACTTATATCTAATAAATTCATAAATAAACAAATAAACATTTTTAAAAAAGGATAATAAAGAAAGAGAGACCAGGCAGGCCTGTCATCCTTGTCTGTCTGTCTGTCTGTCTGATCCCCTGGAACTGGAGATGGGCCACCATATAATTGCTGGTAGTTGATCCCAGGTTCTCTGGAAGAGGAGTCAGTGCTGTTAATTGTTGAGCCCTTTCAGTGGCCCCACCCATCTTTAAATTTTTAGAACTATATGTGAGGCTGTGTTCATATACATCATATGCAGACCATAAGAGGGATATAGATTCTCCAGAATCTGACACCCTCTTCGGGAGTGTTTGAAGACAGCTACAGTGTACTTATATCTAATAAATACATACTTAAATTAATAAACATTTTTTAAAAGGATAAGAAAGAAGGAAAGACAAGGTAGGTTTGCCATCCTTAACTCTATCTGTCTGTATGTCTGTCTGTCTGTCTGATCCCCTGGAACTGTAGATGGGCCACCATATAGTTGCTGGTAGTTGATCCCAGGTTCTCTATAAGAGGAGACAATGCTGTTAATTGTTGATCCCTTTCATTGGACCCACACATCTTTAAATTTTTAGATGTAAATGTGAGGCTGTGTGTATGTACATCATATGCAGACCATAAGAGGGATATAGATTCTCCAGAATCTGACACCTTCTTCGGAGTGTCTGAAGACAGCTACAGTGTAAGTATATCTAATAAATACATAAATAAATAAATAAATAAATAAATAAATAAATAAACAAACATTTTTTAAAAGGTATAAGAAAGAAAGAAAAACCAGGCAGGCCTGCCATCTTTGTCTGTCTTTCTCTCTGTCTGTCTGTCTTGCCTAGCCCCTTGAGTAGCCTAGCCTAGTCCCTTGCCTTGACTAGCCCAGCCCCTTGCCTATCCTAGCCTAGCCCAGCCCTGCCTTGCCTAGCCCTGCCTATCCCTGTCTTTAACCAGGCTGGCCTCGAACTCAGAAACTGACTGCCTCTGCCTCCAGAGTGCTCTCATCAAGAGCTCGAGCCACCACTGACTGTTGGGTTTTCTAAGTCTTACATAGGTATGGTCTGTTTCTCAGCTGTGAAACCCTAATTAACACATGTAGTCTGTCCTAGGTCAGCCATAGCTTCAGACTGAGGCCTTTTCTAAAACAAAACAAAAGAAAACAAAAAATAGAAATAATAAAATAAATAAATTAAGCAACCACATGATATCTTTTCTTTCTTTCAATGATACTCAGAGCTTGAAGCAGTTCACCCATGAGACCTCAGCTCCGGACATTGAGTCTCTTTCCCTAACAAGTATTATGGCTGAACCTGAGGGGTTCTACTGCTGATTTGTGTCCCCCACTTTAAAAAAATAGTTGTTTTCAAAGGCTGCAGGTTCTTAGCCCTGTTCCTTGTTACAGTTGAGTCACAGCCCTGAAAGTTCAGTGGTAGTTAAAGGCACTGAGAAGGGCTTCCTATAGACATCAAAGACCAAGTCTTTGTTTTTAAAAAGTTAATCTGGATTCCCCCACACCCTGGCATCCTTAGAATTCCTAGAAAGGAAGGCAGGGACCTGGGCAGAAGGGTGCAAGGCTACTGGTGTTTGTAAGTGGTAACAGAAAGCTTTCTCTTGTTGGTACCCTACCCCAAGTTACACTGTCACTTCTTTTTCCTAGTAATTGTTTTGTCGGTTTGTATTCTCAACATAGACCCTTTTCCTTCCTAACCTTGGCTGTCCTGAACCTTACTGTCCTTGAACTCAGTGATTTGCCTGTCTTGCTGGGATGAAACTGTGAGCTACCATCCAGAAGGAAGCACCCTGCTGAGGTTAGATTGGGGTCTCTTCCATTTTCCTCTATGAACATGCATATGGCAGGCCTGATCTTTCTTTTTTACTTTTCCTTTTCTTTTTAAAGATTTATTTATTTATTATATTTAAGTATGCTTTAGCTATTTTCAAACAGTCCAGAAGAGGGTGTCAGATTCTGAAGGATCTAAATCATTCTTATTGTCTGCATATGATGTATATAAACACAGCCTCACATATACTCAAAAAAAAAAAAGGAAAAGAAAGATGTGGCTACAGAGAGGGCTCAACAATTAAGAGCATTGTCTCCTCTTCCAGAGAACCTGTGCTCAATTACCAGTATTATATATGGTGGCCCATCTCCAGTTCCAGGGGATCTAATACTCTGTTCTGGAGTCTGTGGGCACAGCATACACATGCAAAACATTCTTACACAATCATTGAGAGAGGAGAGAGAGGGGTTGAGAGAGAGGGGAGGTAATCATACCTCCTGACGAGTTTGAAGACCTGAGCTTCATCACTCACACAAATAAATAAATGCAAAATATTTTTTTATAAATAAACTCTGCCATTGCCCTTTAAAAATTCCTAGAAAACAAGTTTTATAAGCAACAGTTATATTTACTATATCTAAAGGACAGTCATGAGCATATTCAATAAATAGAAAAAGGCCTGTTAGTCTTAGAAATGGAAAAGACAAACCAAGGAAGGTTTGCAATTACATAATGAGGCAGCTCAGCCCAGCTCTAAGGTTGGAAATAAGACTCGAGAATAGGATACACCTGAAGACAGCCAGCCATTGTTTTTTGTTTTGGAGGCTGAAAGGATACACCTGAAGACAGCCAATGCTGTGTGATGGTGATCTGGTATTTTTTTTTTAATTTTTAAAAACTTTAACACTTTTTATAAAACTTTTATAAAAACTTTTATTATTAACTTTCCTTTCTTTTTTTCCTCACCCTAGCTCCTACCCTAGCCCTGTCTTTCACCAGGGTGACCTCGAACTCAGAAACTAACTGTCTCTGCCTACAGAGTGCTCTCATTAAGAGCTTGAGCCACCACTGAATGTAGGGTTTTCTAAGCCTTACCTTGCTCTTGGTGTCTGTTCTCAGCTGTGAAACCCTAATTAACACAAGTAGGCAGTCCTGGGTCAGCCAGAGCTACAGACTGAGGACTTCTCTAAAAACAAATAAAACAAAACAAAACAACAAATAGAAATAATAAAATACATAAATTAAGCATCCACAGCATAGCTTTTCTCTATCTAGGTGGTACTCAGAAATTCCAGCATTTGGCCTGTGACACCTCAGCTCAGTATATGTGAGGCTGTGTTTATGTACATCATATGCAGACCATAAGAGGGATTTACATTCTCCAGAATCTGACACCCTCCTCTGGAGTGTCTAAAGAAAGCTACAGTGTACATATATCTAAGAAATACATAAATAAATAAATAAATAAATAAATAAATAAATAAATATTTTTTAAAAAGGATAAGAAAGAAAGAAAGACCAGGCAGGCCTGCCATCCTTATCTCTGTCTGTCTGTCTGTCTGATACCCTGGAACTGGAGATGGGCCACCTTGTAGGTGCAGGTAGTTGATCCCAGGTTTTTTGGAAGAGGAGACAATGCTGTTAATTGTTGAGCCCTTTCAGTGGCCCCACCCATTTTTAATTTTTGAAGTATATGTGAGGCTGTGTTTATGTACATCATATTCAAACCATAAGAGGGATTTAGATTCTTCAGAATCTGACACCCTCTTCTGGAGTGTCTGAAGACGGCTACAGTGTACTTATATCTAATAAATAAATAAATAAATAAATAAATAAATAAATAAATAAATAAATATTTTTTAAAAAGTATAAGAAATAAAGAAAGACCTGGCAGGCCTGCCATTTTTGTCTGTCTGTCTGTCTGTCTGATACCCTGGAACTGGAGATGGGCCACATTGTAGGTGCAGGTAGTTGATCCCAGGTTTTCTGGAAGAGGAGACAATGCTGTTAATTGTTGAGCCCTTTCAGTGGCCCCACCCATTTTTAATTTTTAGAAGTATATGTGAGGCTGTGTTTATGTACATCATATTCAAACCATAAGAGGGATTTAGATTCTTCAGAATCTGACACCCTCTTCTGGAGTGTCTGAAGACGGCTACAGTGTACTTATATCTAATAAATAAATAAATAAATAAATAAATAAATAAATAAATAAATAAATATTTTTTAAAAAGTATAAGAAATAAAGAAAGACCTGGCAGGCCTGCCATTTTTGTCTGTCTGTCTGTCTGTCTGATCCCCTGGAACTGGAGATGGGCCACTATATAATTGCTGTTAGTTGATCCCAGGTTCTCTGGAAGAGGAGTCAGTGCTGTTAATTGTTGAGCCCTTTCAGTGGCCCCACCCATCTTTAAATTTTTAGAAGTATATGTGAGGCTGTGTTCATGTACATCATATGCAGACCATAAGAGGGATATAGATTCTCGAGAATCTGACACCCTCTTCGGGAGTGTTTGAAGACAGCTACAGTTTACTTATATCTAATAAATACATACTTAAATTAATAAACATTTTTTTAAAAGGATAAGAAATAGGAAAGACAAGGTAGGCCTGCCACCCTTAACTCTATCTGTCTGTATGTCTGTCTGTCTGTCTGATCCCCTGGAACTGGAGATGGGCCACCATATAGTTGCTGGTAGTTGATCCCAGGTTCTCTATAAGAGGAGACAATGCTGTTAATTGTTGATCCCTTTCATTGGCCCCACACATCTTTAAATTTTTAGATGTAAATGTGAGGCTGTGTGTATGTACATCATATGCAGACCATAAGAGGGATTTAGATTCTCTAGAATCTGACACCCTCTTCTGGAGTGTCTGAAGACGGCTACAGTGTACTTATATCTAATAAATCCATAAATAAATAAATAAATAAATAAATAAACAATTTTTAAAAAGTATAAGAAATAAAGAAAGACCAGGCAGGCCTGCCATCCTTATCACTGTCTGTATGTCTGTCTGTCTGATCCCCTGGAACTGGAGATGGGCCACCATATAGTTGCTGGTAATTGATCCCAGGTACTCTGGAAGAGGAGACAATGCTGTTAATTGTTGAGCTTTAAGAGTGGCCCCACCCTTCTTTAAATTTTTAGAAGTATATGTGAGGCTGTGTTTATGTACATCATATGCAGACCATAAGAGGGATTTAGATTATCCAGAATCTGACACCCTCTTCTGGAGTGTCTGAAGACAGCTACAGTGTACGTATATCTAATAAATAAATACATAAATAAATAAATAAATAAATAAATAAATAAACAAACATTTTTTAAAAGGGATAAGAAAGAAAGAAAAACCAGGCAGGCCTGCCATCCTTGTCTGTCTTTCTCTCTGTCTGATCCCCTGGACCTGGAGATGGGCCACCATATAGTTGCTGGTAGTTGATCCCAGGTTCTCTGGAAGAGGAGACAATGCTGTTAATTGTTGAGTGCTTTCAGTGGCCCCACCCATCGTTAAATTTTTAGTAGTATATGTGAGGCTGTGTTTATGTACATCATATGCAGACCATAAGAGGGATTTAGATTCTCCAGAATCTGACACCCTCTTCTGGAGTGTCTGAACAGCTACAGTGTACTTATATCTACTAAATAAATAAATAAATAAATAAACATTTTTTAAAAAAGGATAAGAAAGAAAGAAAGACCAGGCAGGCCTGCCATCCATATCTCTGCCTGTCTGTCTGTCTGTCTATCTGATCCAAGGGAACTGGAGATGGGCAACCATATAGTTGCTGGTAGTTGATCCAAGGTTCTCTGGAAGAGGAGACAATGCTCTTAATTGTTGAGCCCTTTCAGTGGCCCCACACTTCTTTAAATATTTAGAAGTATATGTGAGGCTGTGTTTATGTACATCATATTCAGATTATAAGAGGATTTAGATTCTCCAGAATCTGACACCCTCTACTGGAGTGTCTGAAGACAGCTACAGTGTACTTATATATAATAAAAACATAAATAAATAAATAAATAAATAAATAAATAAACATTTTTTAAAAAGGATAAGAAAGAAAGAAAGACCAGGCAGGCCTGCCATCCTTATCTCTGTCTATCTGTCTGTCTGTCTGATCCCCTGGAACTGGAGATGTGCTACCATATAGTTGCTGGTAGTTGATCCCAGGTACTCTGGAAGAGGAGAAAATGCTGTTAATTGTTGAGCTTTTAGAGTGGCCCCACCCTTCTTTAAATTTTTAGAAGTATATGTGAGGCTGTGTTTATGTTCATCATATGCAGACCATAAGAGGGATTTAGATTCTCCAGAATCTGACACCCTCTTCTGGAGTGTCTGAACATCTACAGTGTACTTATATCTACTAAATACATAAATAAATAAATAAATAAATAAATAAATAAATAAATAAATATTTTTTAAAAAGGATAAGACAGAAAGAAAGACCAGGCAGGCCTGCCATCCATATCTGTCTGTCTGTCTGTCTGTCTATCTGATCCCTGGGAACTGGAGATGGGCCACGAATAGTTGCTGGAAGTTGATCCCAGGTCTTCTGAATAGGAGACAATGCTGTTAATTGTTCAGCCCTTTCAGTGGCCCCACCCATCTTTAAATTTCTAGAAGTAAATGTGATGCTGTGTTTATGTACATCATATTCAGACCATTAAAGAGGGATTTATATTCTCCAGAATCTGACACCGTCTTTTGGAGTGTCTATGACGGATACAGTGTACTTATATCTAATAAATACATAAATAAAGAAATAAACATTTTTAAAAAACGATAAGAAAGAAAGAAAGACCAGGCAGGCCTGCCATCCTTATCTCTGTCTGTCTGTCTGTCTGTGTGATCCTCTGGAACTGGATATGGGCCACCATAGAGTTGCTTGTAGTTGATCCCAGGTTCTCTGGAAGAGGAGACAATGCTGTTAATTGTTGAGCCCTTTCAGTGGCCCCACCCATCTTTAAATTTTTAGAAGTATATGCGAGGCTGTGTTTATGTACCGAATATGCAGACCATAAGAGGGATTTAGATTCTCCAGAATCTGACACCCTCTTCTGGAGTGTCTGAAGACAGCTACAGTGTACTTATATCTAATAAATTCATAAATAAACAAATAAACATTTTTAAAAAATGATAATAAAGAAAGAGAGACCAGGGAGGCCTGCCATCCTTGTCTGTCTGTCTGTCTGTCTGATCCCCTGGAACTGGAGATGGGCCACCATGTAATTGCTGGTAGTTGATCCCAGGTTCTCTGGAAGAGGAGTCAGTGCTGTTAATTGTTGAGCCCTTTCAGTGGCCACACCCATCTTTAAATTTTTAGAAGTATATTTGAGGCTGTGTTCATGTACATCATATGCAGACCATAAGAGTGATATAGATTCTCGAGAATCTGACACCCTCTTCGGGAGTGTTTGAAGACAGCTACAGTGTACTTATATCTAATAAATACATACTTAAATTAATAAACATTTTTTAAAAAGGATAAGAAAGAATGAAAGACCAGGTAGGCCTGCCATCCTTAACTCTATCTGTCTGTATGTCTGTCTGTCTGTCTGATCCACTGGAACTGGAGATGGGCCACCATATAGTTGCTGTTAGTTGATCCCAGGTTCTCTGGAAGAGGAGACAATGCTGTTAATTGTTGAGCCCTTTCAGTGGCTCCACCTATCTTTAAATTTTTAGAAGTATATGTTAGGCTGTGTTTATGTACATCATATGCAGACCATAAGAGGGATATAGATTCTCCAGAATCTGACACCCTCTTCTGGAGTGTCTGAAGACAGCTACAGTGTACTTATATCTAATAAATACATAAATAAATAAATAAATAAATAAATAAACATTTTTTAAAAGGGATAAGAAAGAAAGAAAAACCAGGCAGGCCTGCCATCCTTGTCTGTCTTTCTCTCTGTCTGTCTGTCTTGCCTAGCCCCTTGAGTAGCCTAGCCTAGTCCCTTGCCTTGACTAGCCCAGTCCCTTGCCTAGCCTAGCCTAGCCCAGCCCAGCCCTGCCTTGCCTAGCCCTGCCTATCCCTGTCTTTAACCAGGCTGGCCTCGAACTCAGAAACTGACTGCCTCTGCCTCCAGAGTGCTCTCATTAAGAGCTCGAGCCACCACTGACTGTTGGGTTTTCTAAGTCTTACATAGGTATGGTCTGTTTCTCAGCTGTGAAACCCTAATTAACACATGTAGTCTGTCCTAGGTCAGCCATAGCTACAGACTGAGGCCTTTTCTAAAACAAAACAAAAGAAAACAAAAAATAGAAATAATAAAATAAATAAATTAAGCAACCACATGATATCTTTTCTTTCTTTCAATGATACTCAGAACTTGAAGCAGTTCACCCATGAGACCTCAGCTCCGGACATTGAGTCTCTTTCCCTAACAAGTATTATGGCTGAACCTGAGGGGTTCTACTGCTGATTTGTGTCCCCCACTTTAAAAAAATAGTTGTTTTCAAAGGCTGCAGGTTCTTAGCCCTGTTCCTTGTTACAGTTGAGTCACAGCCCTGAAAGTTCAGTGGTAGTTAAAGGCACTGAGAAGGGCTTCCTATAGACATCAAAGGCCAAGTCTTTGTTTTTAAAAAGTTAATCTGGATTCCCCCACACCCTGGCATCCTTAGAATTCCTAGAAAGGAAGGCAGGGACCTGGGCAGAAGGGTGCAAGGCTACTGGTGTTTGTAAGTGGTAACAGAAAGCTTTCTCTTGGTACCCTACCCCAAGTTACACTGTCACTTCTTTTTCCTAGTTGTTGTTTTGTCGGTTTGTATTCTCAACATAGACCCTTTTCCTTCCTAACCTTGGCTGTCCTGAACCTTACTGTCCTTGAACTCAGTGATTTGCCTGTCTTGCTGGGATGAAACTGTGAGCTACCATCCAGAAGGAAGCACCCTGCTGAGGTTAGATTGGGGTCTCTTCCATTTTCCTCTATGAACATGCATATGACAGGCCTGTTCTTTCTTTTTTACTTTTCCTTTTCTTTTTAAAGATTTATTTATTTATTATATTTAAGTATGCTGTAGCTATCTTCAGACAGTCCAGAAGAGGGTGTCAGATTCTGAAGAATCTAAATCATTCTTATTGTCTGCATATGATGTATATAAACACAGCCTCACATATACTCAAAAAAAAAAAAGAAAGATGTGGCTACAGAGAGGGCTCAACAATTAAGAGCATTGTCTCCTCTTCCAGAGAACCTGTGCTCAATTACCAGTATTATATATGGTGGCCCATCTCCAGTTCCAGGGGATCTAATACTCTGTTCTGGAGTCTGTGGGCACAGCATACACATGCAAAACATTCTTACACAATCATTGAGAGAGGAGAGAGAGGGGTTGAGAGAGAGGGGAGGTAATCATACCTCCTGACAAGTTTGAAGACCTGAGCTTCATCACTCACAAAAATAAATAAATGCAAAATATTTTTTTATAAATAAACTCTGCCATTGCCCTTTAAAAATTCCTAGAAAACAAGTTTTATAAGCAACAGTTTTATTTACTATATCTAAAGGACAGTCATGAGCATATTCAATAAATAGAAAAAGGCCTGTTAGTCTTAGAAATGGAATGGACAAACCAAGGAAGGTTTGCAATTACATAATGAGGCATCTCAGCCCAGCTCTAAGGTTGGAAATAAGACTCGAGAATAGGATACACCTGAAGACAGCCAGCCATTGTTTTTTGTTTTGGAGGCTGAAAGGATACACCTGAAGACAGCCAATGCTGTGTGATGGTGATCTGGTATTTTTTTTTTTAATTTTTAAAAACTTTAACACTTTTTATAAAACTTTTATAAAAACTTTTTCTTTCTTTCTTTTCTTCTTTCCTTTCTTTCTTTCCTTCTTTCCTTTCTTCCTTTCCTCACCCTAGCCCCTACCCTAGCCCTGTCTTTCACCAGGGTGGCCTCGAACTCAGAAACTGACTGCCTCTGCCTACAGAGTGCTCTCATGAAGAGCTTGAGCCACCACTGAATGTAGGGTTTTCTAAGCCTTACCTTGCTCTTGGTGTCTGTTCTCAGCTGTGAAACCCTAATTAACACAAGTAGGCAGTCCTGGGTCAGCCAGAGCTACAGACAGAGGACTTCTCTAAAAACAAATAAAACAAAACAAAACAACAAATAGAAATAATAAAATACATAAATTAAGCAACCACAGCATAGCTTTTCTCTATCTAGGTGGTACTCAGAAATTCCAGCAGTTGGCCTGTGACACCTCAGCTCAGTATATGTGAGGCTGTGTTTATGTACATCATATGCAGACCATAAGAGGGATTTACATTCTCCAGAATCTGACACCCTCCTCTGGAGTGTCTAAAGAAAGCTACAGTGTACTTATATCTAAGAAATACATAAATAAATAAATAAATAAATAAATAAATAAATAAATAAATAAATATTTTTTAAAAAGGATAAGAAAGAAAGAAAGACCAGGCAGGCCTGCCATGTTTATCTCTGCCTGTCTGTCTGTCTGTCTGATCCCCTGGAACTGGAGATGGGCCACCTTGTAGGTGCTGGTAGTTGATCCGAGGTTCTCTGGAAGAGGAGACAATGCTGTTAATTGTTGAGCCCTTTCAGTGGCCCCACCCATTTTTAATTTTTAGAAGTATATGTGAGGCTGTGTTTATGTACATCATATTCAGACCATAAGAGGGATTTAGATTCTCCAGAATCTGACACCATCTTCTGGAGTGTCTGAAAACGGCTACAGTGTACTTATATCTAATAAATAAATAAATAAATAAACAAATAAACATTTTTAAAAAAGTATAAGAAATAAAGAAAGACCAGTCAGGCCTGCCATCCTTATCTCTGTCTCTCTGTCTGTCTGTCTGTCTGATCCCTTGGAACTGGAGATGGGCCACCATAAGGTGCTGGTAATTTATCCCAGGTTCCCTGAAAGAGAAGACAATGCTGTTAATTGTTGAGCCCTCTCAGTGGCCCCACACATCTTTAAATTTTTAGAAGTATATGTGAGGCTGTGTTTATGTACATCATATGCAGTCCATAAGAGGGATTTAGATTCTCCAGAATCTGACACCCTCTTCTGGAGTGTCTGAAGACAGCTACAGTGTACTTATATCTAATAAATACATAAATAAATATATAAATAAACATTTTTTTAAAAAGGATAAGAAAGAAAGAAAGACCAGGCAGGCCTGCCATCCTTATCACTGTCTGTATGTCTGTCTGTCTGATCCCCTGGAACTGGAGATGGGCCACCATATAGTTGCTGGTAGTTGATCCCATGTACTCTGGAAGAGGAGACAATGCTGTTAATTGTTGAGCCCTTTCAATGGCCCCACACTTCTTTAAATATTTAGAAGTATAAGTGAGGCTGTGTTTATGTACATCATATTCAGATTATAAGAGGATTTAGATTCTCCAGAATCTGACACCCTCTACTGGAGTGTCTGAAGACAGCTACAGTGTACTTATATATAATAAATACATAAGTAAATAAATAAATAAATAAACATTTTTTAAAAAGGATAAGATAGAAAGTAAGACCAGGCAGGCCTGCCATCCTTATCTCTGTCTGTCTGTCTGTCTGTCTGTCTGATCCCCTGGAACTGGAGATGGGCTACCATAAAGTTGCTGGTAGTTGATCCCAGGTTCTCTGGAAGAGGAGACAATGCTGTTAATTGTTGAGCTTTTAGAGTGGCCACACCCTTCTTTAAATTTTTAGAAGTATATGTGAGGCTGTGTGGGGCCACTGAAAGTCACATAGAGAGACAGAGAGAGACAGAGAGAGACAGAGAGAGACAAAGAAAGACAGAGAGAGACATAGAGAGACAGAGAGATACATTGAGAGAGACAGAGAGACAGAGAGAGACACAGAGAGAGACACAGAGAGACACAGAGAGAGACACACAGAGAGACAGAGACAGACAGAGAGAGACAGAGAGAGACAGAGAGAGACAGAGATAGAGACAGAGAGGGACAAAGAGAGACAGAGAGACAGAGAGAGAGACAGAGAGAGACAGAGAAAGACAGAGTGAGACAGAGAGAGACACAGAGAGAGACAGAGATACACAGAGTGAGAAAGAGAGAGAGACAGAGAGAGACAGAGAGAGAGACAGAGAGAGACAGAGAGAGACAGAGAGAGACAGAGTGAGACAGAAAGAGACACAGAGAGAGACAGAGAGAGACAAAGAAAAACACAGAGAGACAGAGAGAGACAGAGAGAGACAGAGAGAGACAGAGAGAGAGACAGAGAGAGACAGAGAGAGACAAAGAAAAACACAGAGAGAGACAGAGAGATACAGAGAGAGTCAGAGAGACAGAGAGAGACAGAGTTAGAGACAGAGAGAGACAGAGAGAGAAACAGAGAGAGACAGAGACACACAGAGAGAGACACAGAGAGAGACAGAGAGAGAGACACAGAGAGACAGAGACAGACAGAGAGAGACAGAGAGAGACAGAGATAGAGACAGAGAGAGACAGAGAGAGATAGAGAGAGACACAAAGAGACAGAGAGAGACAGAGAGAGACAAAGAAAGACACAGAGAGAGACAGAGAGAGACAGAGAGATACAGAGAGAGAGACAGAGAGAGACAGAAAGATACAGAAGGACAGAGAGAGACAGAGAGAGACAGAGAGACAGAGATAGAGACAGAGAAAGACAGAGAGAGACACAGAGAGAGACTGAGGGAGACAGAGAGAGAGACAGAGAGAGACAAAGAAGAGACAAAGAAAGACACAAGAGAGACAGAGAGAGTCAGACATAGAGACAAAGAAAGACAGAGGGAGACACTGAGAGAGAGAGACAGAGAGAGACAGAGAGATACAGACAGAGAGACAAAGAGAGACAGAGAGAGACAGAGAGAAAGAGAGAGACAGAGAGAGTCAGAGAGAGACAGAGATAGAGACAGAGAGAGACAGAGAGAGGGACAGAGAGAGACAGAGACAGAGTGAGAAATACAGAGAGAGACAGAGTTAGAGAGAGAGACAGAGAGAGACAGAGAGAGAGACAGAGACAGAGACAGAGAGAGAGACAGAAAGAGACAGAGTGAGACACAGAAAGAGAGAGACAGAGAGAGACAAAGAAAGACACAGAGAGAGACATAGAGAGACAGAGAGATACATTGAGAGAGACAGAGAGAGACAGAGAGAGACAGAGATAGAGACAGAGAGAGACAGAGAGAGACACAGAGAGAGACAGAGAGACACAGAGAGACACAGAGAGAGATACAGAGAGACACAGAGAGACAGAGATAGACATAGACAGACAGAGACAGACAGAGAGAGACAGAGAGAGACAGAGATAGAGACAGAGAGAGACAGAGAGTGAGACAGAGAGAGACAGAGAGAGAGACACCGAAAGACAGAGAGAGACAGAGAGAGACAATGAAAGACACAGAGAGAGACTAAGAGAGACAGAGAGAGACAGAGAGAGACAGAGAGAGACAAAAAAAGACACAGAGAGAGACAGAGAGCGATATAGATAGAGAAAAAGAAAGACAGAGAGAGACACAGAGAGAGAGACAGAGAGAGACAGAGAGAGACAGAGAGATACAGAGAGAGAGAGACAAAGAGAGACAGAGAGAGAAACAGAGTGAGACAGAGAGAGAGAGAGAGAGACTGAGAGAGACAAAGAAAGACACAGAGAGAGACATAGAGAGACAGAGAGATACATTGAGAGAGACAGAGATAGACAGAGATAGACAGAGAGAGACAGAGAGAGACACAGAGAGAGACAGAGAGACACAGAGAGACACAGAGAGACACAGAGAGGGACAGAGAGAGACACAGAGAGACACATAGAGAGACACAGAGAGACACAGAGAGACACAGAGAGATACACAGAGAGAGACAAAGAGAGACAGAGAGAGACAGAGAGAAAGAGAGAGACAGAGAGAGTCAGAGAGAGACAGAGATAGAGACAGAGAGAGACAGAGAGAGGGACAGAGAGAGACAGAGACAGAGTGAGAAATACAGAGAGAGACAGATTTAGAGAGAGAGACAGAGAGAGACAGAGAGAGAGACAGAGACAGAGACAGAGAGTGAGACAGAGAGAGACAGAGTGAGACACAGAGAGAGAGAGAGACAAAGAAAGACACAGAGAGAGACATAGAGAGACAGAGAGATACATTAAGAGAGACATAGAGAGACAGAGAAAGACAGAGAGAGACAGAGATAGAGACAGAGAGAGACAGAGAGAGACAGAGAGAGACAGAGAGATAGACAGAGAGAGACAGAGAGAGACAATGAAAGACATAGAGAGAGACAGAGAGACACAGAGAGACACAGAGAGAGAGACAGAGAGAGACAGAAAGAGTCAGAAGGACAGAGAGAGACAGAGAGAGATAGAGATAGAGACAGAGAAAGACAGAGAGAGACACAGAGAGAGACAGAGAAAGACAGAGAGTGAGACAGAGACAGACAGAGAGAGACAAAGGAAGACCCAGAGAAAGACAGAGAGAGACAGAGATAGAGACAGAGAAAGACAGAGAGAGACACAGAGAGAGAGAGACAGAGAGAGACAGAGAGAGACAGAGAGATAAAGAGAGAGAGACAGAGAGAAAGAGAGAGACAGAGAGAGTCAGAGAGAGACAGAGATAGAGACAGAGAGAGACAGAGAGAGGGACAGAGAGAGACAGAGACAGAGTGAGAAAGACAGAGAGAGACAGAGATAGAGAGAGAGAGACAGAGAGAGACACAGAGAGAGACAGAAAGAGACAGAGAGAGACAAAGAAAGACACAGAGAGAGACATAGTGAGACAGAGAGATACATTGAGAGAGACAGAGAGAGACAGAGAGAGACAGAGACACAGAGAGAGACAGAGAGACAGAGAGAGAGACAGAGAGATACAGAGATAGAGACAGAAGGGACAGAGAGAGACAGAGAGAGACCGACAGAGTGACAGATGGAGACAGAGAGAGACAGAGACAGATAGAGTTAGACAGAGAGAGACAGAGAGAGACAGAGAGAGAGAGAGATAGAGAGAGAGACAGAGAGAGACAGAGAGGGACAGAGTGACAGAGAGAGACAGAGAGAGACAGAGATAGAGACAGAGAGATACAGAGTGAGGGACAGAGAGAGACAGAGAGAGACAGATAGAGAAAGAGAGACAGATAGAGACAGAGAGAAACAGAGAGAGACAGAGTGACAGAGAGAGACAGAGAGAGACAGAGACAGAGAAAGAGAGAGAGACAGAGAGAGACAGAGAGAGTCAGATAGACAGAGAGAGACAGTGAGAGACAGTGAGAGACAGAGAGAGACAGAGTGACAGAGAGAGACAGAGAGAGACAGAGATAGAGACAGAGAGAGACAGAGAGAGGGAAAGAGAGAGACAGAGAGAGACAGAGAGAGACAGAGAGAGACAGAGAGAGAGACAGATAGAGACAGAGAGAAACAGAGAGAGACAGAGATAGAGAAAGAGAGAGACAAAGAGAGACATAGAGAGAGAGACAGAGAGAGACAGAGAGAGACAGAGCGAGACAAAGAAAGACACAGAGAAAGACAGAGACAGAGAGATACAGAGATAGAGACAGAGAGTGACAGATAGACAGAGAGAGACAGAGAGAGACAGAGAGAGACAGAGTTACAGAGAGAGACAGAGATAGAGACAGAGAGAGACAGAGAGAGGGAAAGAGAGAGACAGAGAGAGAGAAGGAGAGAGACAGAGAGAGACAGAGAGAGAGACAGAGAGAGACAGAAAGAGTCAGAAGGACAGAGAGAGACAGAGATAGAGACAGAGAGAGACAGAGAGAAAGAGAGAGACAGAGAGAGTCAGAGAGAGAAAGAGACAGAGTGAGAAAGACAGAGAGAGACAGAGATAGAGAGAGAGACAGAGAGAGACACACAGAGAGACAGAGAGAGACAGAGAGAGACAAAGAAAGACACAGAGAGAGACATAGAGAGAGAGATACATTGAGAGAGACAGAGAGAGACAGAGAGAGAGATAGAGAGAGACACAGAGAGAGACAGAGAGAGACAGAGAGACAGAGAGAGACAAAGAAAGACACAGAGAGAGACAGAGAGAGACAGAGAGACAGAGAGAGACAGAGAGAGACAGATAGACAGAGAGAGACAGAGAGAGACAGAGAGAGACAGAGTGACAGAGAGAGACATAGAGAGAAAGAGATAGAGACAGAGAGAAGGAAAGAAAGAGACACACAGAGAGATAGAGACAGAGAGAAACAGAGAGAGACAGAGATAGAGAAAGAGAGAGACAGAGAGAGACATAGAGAGAGTTACAGAGAGAGACAAAGAGAGACAGAGAGAGAAAAAGAAAGACACAGAGAGAGACAAAGAGAGACAGAGAGATACAGAGAGAGAGAAAGAGAGAGACAGAGAGAGACATAAAGAGAGAGACAGAGAGAGACAGGGAGAGACAGAGAGAGACAAAGAAAGACACAGAGAGAGACAGAGAGGGACAGAGAGAGACAGAGAGAGACAGAGTGACAGAGAGAGACAGAGAGAGACAGAGATAGAGACAGAGAGAGACAGAGAGAGGGAAAGAGAGAGACAGAGAGAGAGACAGAGAGAGACAGAGAGAGAGACAGATAGAGACAGAGAGAAATAGAGAGAGACAGAGATAGAGAAAGAGAGAGACAGAGAGAGACATAGAGAGAGAGACAGAGAGAGACTTTCCACTTTTTCAGGTTTTCTTGCCATATTCCGGTTCCTTCAGTGTGAGTTTTTAATTTTCTAATTCTTTCAGGGTTTTTTGCCATATTCTGGGTCCTACAGCGTGTATTTTTAATTTTCCAAGTTTTTCAGGGTTACTCAGCATATTTTGGGTCCTACAGTGTGATTTTTTTCATTTTCCACCTTTTTCAGGTTTTCTTGCCAATTTCGGGGTACTTCAGTGTGAGTTTTTGATATTCCACTTTTTACAGGGTTAATCGCCATATTCTGCGTCCTACAGTGTGATTTTTAAATTTTCCACGATTCTCAGGGTTTCTCGCCATATTCAGGTCCTACAGTTTGATTTTTTAATTTTAAACGTTTTTAAGTTTTTTTCGTCATGTTCTGGGTCCTACAGTTTGATATTCTCATTATCCAACTTTTTCAGATTTTCTCAGCATATTCTGGGTCCTACATTGTGAATTTTTAATTTTCCACGTTTTTCAACGTTTCTTGCCATATTCTGGTCCTATAGTGTGATTTTCTCATTTTCCTCCTTTTTCAGTGTTTCTCGCCATATTCTGGGTCCTACAGTGTGAATATTTAATTTTCCATGTTTTTCATGTTTTCTCGACATATTCTGGGTCCTTCAGTTTGTGTTTTTAATTTTCCTCGTTTTTCAGGTTTTCTCACCATATTCCCGGACCTTCAGTGTGAATTTTTAATTTTCCATGTTTTTCAGGTTTTTTCGTCATATTCTGGGTCCTAGAGTGTGATTTTCTCATTTCCACGTTTTTTAGGATTTCTCCCCATATTCGGGGTCCTTCAGTGTGAGTTTTTGATTTCCTACTTTTTCAGGGTTTCTCAATATATTCTGGTTCCTACAGCGTGTATTTTATTTTTCCAAGTTTTTCAAGGGTTTCTAGGCATATTCTGGGTCCTACAGTGTGAACATTTAATTTTCCATGATTATCAGGGTTTCTCAGCATATTCTGGGTCCTGCAGTGTGATTTTCTCATTTTTCACCTTTTTCAAGTTTTTTCGCTATTCTGGGTTCTACATGTGATTTTCTCATTTTCCACCTTTTTCAGGTTTTCTCGCTATATTCCGGGTCCTTCAGTGTGAATTTTTAATTTTCCACGTTTTTCAGGGTTTCTCGGCATATTCTGTTTCCTGCAGTGTGATTTTCTCATTTTCCAAGTTTTTCAGGTTTTTTCGTAATTCTGGGTCTTACAGTGTGATTTTCTCATTTTTCACCTTTTGCAGGGTTTCTTGCCATATTCTGGGTCCAACAGAGTGTATTTTTAATTTACCACGTTTTTCCGGTTTCTCACCATATTCTGGGTCCAACAGCGCGTATTTTCAATTTTCCACGTTTTTCAGGGTTTCTCGGCATATTCTGGGTCCTAAAGTGTGATTTTCTCATTTTCGAAGTTTTTCAAGTTTTTTCGCAATTCTGGGTCCTACAGTCATTTATTCTCATTTTCCACCTTTTTCAGGTTTTCTCGCCATATTCGGGGTCTTTCAGTGTGAATTTTTAGTTTTTTACTTTTTTCAGGTTTTCTTGCCATATTCTGGGTCATTCAGTGTGAGTTTTTAATTTTCCACGTTTTCCAGGTTTTTTCGTCATATTCTGGGTACTACAGTGTGATTTTTCTCATTTTCTCGTTTTTCAGGTTTTCTTGCCATATTCCAGGTCCTTCAGGGTGAATTTTTAATTTTCCATGTTTTTCAGTATTTCTCGCCATATTCTGGGTAATACAGTGTGAATTTTTAATTTTCCACTTTTTTCATGGTTTCTCGCCATATTCTGTGTCCGACAGTGTGAATTTTTAATTTTCATGTTTTTCAGGGTTACTCAGCATATTCTAGGTCCTGCAGTGTGATTTTCTCATTTTCCACGTTTTATAAATTTTTTCGTAATTCTGGGTCCTACAGTGTGATTTTCTCATTTTCTACGTTTTTCATGTTTTTTCGCAATTCTGTGTCCTACAGTGTGATTATTCTCTATTTCCACCTTTTTCAGGTATTCTTGCCATATTCAGGGTCCTTCCGTGTAAGTTTATAATTTTCTACTTTTTTCAGGGTTTCCTGTCATAATCTGGCTCCTTCAAAGCATATTTTTATTTTTCCTCGTTTTTCTGGGTTTCTCAGCATATTCTGGGTCCTACAGTGTATTTTTCTCATTTTTAAACATTTTCAGATTTTCTCACCATATTCGGGGTCCTACAGTGTGAATTTTTAATTTTAATCGTTTTTAAGTTTTTTTCATCATATTCTGGGTCCTACAGTTGATTTTGTCATTAACCACCTTTTTCATGTTTTCTCACCATATTCGTGGTCCTTCAGTGTGAGTTTTTAGTTTTTTAGTTTTTTCATGGTTTGTTGCCATATTCTGGGTCCTACAGCGTGTATGTTTAATTTTGCACATTTTTCAGGGTTTCTCGGCATATTCTGGGTCCTACAGTGTGATTTTCTCATTTTCGACGTTTTTCAATTTTTTTTCGCAATTCTGGGTCCTATAGTGTGATTTTCTCATTTTCCACCTTTTTCAGGTTTTCTCGACATATTCAGGGTCCTTCAGTGTGAGATTTAAATTTTTTACTTTTTTCAGTGTTTCTCGCCATATTCTGCATCCTACAGTGTGAATTTTAAATTTTTCACGTTTTTCAGGTTTTCTTGCCATGTTCTGTGTCCTACAGTATGATTTTTTAATTTTAAACCTTTTTAAGTTTTTTTCGTCATATTCTGGGTCCTTCAGTGTGATTTTCTCATTTTCCAACTTTTTCAGGTCTTCTCGGCATATTCTGAGTCCTACAGTGTGAATTTTCGATTTTCCACGTTTTTCAAGTTTTCTTGCCATATTCTGTTCCTAGAGTGTGAATTTTTAATTTTCCACTTTTTTCAGTGTTTCTCTCCCTATCCTGGGTTCTACTTTGTGAATATTTAATTTTCCATGTTTTTCAGGTTTTCTCGCCATATTCTGGGTCCTTCAGTGTGAGTTTTTAATTTTCCTCGTTTTTCAGGTTTTCTCGCCATATTCAAGGTCATACAGTGTGATTTTCTCATTTCCACGTTTTTCTTATTTTCTTGCCATATTCTGGTCCTTTAGAGTGAATTTTTAATTTTCAAGATTTTACAGTTTCTCAAAATATTCTGTGTCCTCCAGTGTGAATATTTAATTTTCTAGGTTTTACAGGTTTTCTTGCCATATTCTGGGTCCTTCAGTGTGAGATTTTAATTTTCCTCATTTTTCAGTTTTGCTCGCTATATCCGGGTCCTTGAGTGTGAATTTTTATTTTTCCACATTTTTCAGGTTTCTTCGTCATAATCTGGTTCTACAGTGTGATTTTTTCATTTCCATGTTTTTCAGGTTTTCTCGCCATATTTGGGGTCCTTCAGTGTGAGTTTTTTAATTTCTAGTTTTTAAGGTTTTCTTGCCATATTCTGGGTACTACAGTGTGAATTTTAAATTTTCCACGTTTTTTAAGTTATTTCGTCATATTCTGATTATTACAGTGTGATTTTCTCGTTTTTTTCCTTTTTCAGTGTTTCTCGCCATATTCAGGGTCCTATAGTGTGAATATTTAATTTTCAATGTTTTTCAGGTTTTCTCAGCATATTCTGGCTCCTGCAGTGTTATTTTCTCGTTTTCAACCTTTTTCAGGTTTTCTCACAATTCTGGGTCCTACATGTGATTTTCTCATTTTCCACCTTTTTCAGGTTATCTCGCCATAATCTAGGTCCTACAGTGTGAGTTTTTAATTTTCCTCGTTTTTTCAGGTTTTCTCGCCATATTCTGATTCCTTCAGTGTGAATTTTTAATTTTCCACGTTTTCCAGGTTTTTTCATCATATTCTGGGTCCTACAGTGTGATATTCTCGTTTCCAAGTTTTTCAGGATTTCTTGCCATATTCCAGGTCCTGCAGTGTGAATTTTTAATTTTCCACGTTTTTCAGTATTTCTCCCCATATTTTGGGTAATACAGTGTGAATTTTTAATTTTCCTCGTTTTTCAGGTTTTCTCGCCAAATTCCGGGTCCTTCAGTGTGAATTTTTAATTTTCCACGATTTTCAGGGATTCTCAGCATATTCTGGGTCCTGCAGTGTGATTTTCTCATTTTCCACCTTTTTCATGTTTTCTAGCCATATCCTCGTCCATCAGTGTGAGTTTATAGTTATCTACTTTTTTCAGGGTTGCTGGCCGTATTCTGGGTAATACAGTGTGAATTTTTATTGTCCAATTTTTTTCAAGGTTTCTCGCCATAATGTGGGTCTGACAGTGTGAATTTTTAATTTTCACGTTTTTCACGGTTTCTTGGCATATTTTGGGTCCTGAAGAGTGATTTTCTCATTTTCCACGTTTTTAAAGTTTTTTCGTAATTCTGGGTCCTACAGTGTGATTTTCTCATTTTCCACCTTTTTCAGGTTTTCTCGCCATATTCCGGGTCCTTCAGTGTGAGTTTTTAATTTTCTAATTCTTTCAGGGTTTCTTGCCATATTCTGGGTCCTACAGCGTGTATTTTTAATTTTCCACGTTTTTCAGGGTTACTCGGCCTATTCTGGGTCCTACAGTGTGATTTTCTCATTTTTGACATTTTTCAAGTTTTTTGTTTTGCAATTCTGGTCCTACAGTGTGATTTTCTCATTTTCCACCTTTTTCAGGTTTTCTCGCCATATTCCGGGTCCATCAGTGTGAGTTTATAGTTATCTACTTTTTTCAGGGTTGATTGCCATATTCTGGGTAATACAGTGAGAATTTTCATTGTCCAATTTTTTCATGGTTTCTCGCCATAATCTGGTTCCTCCAGCGTATATTTTTAATTTTCCACGTTTTCAGGGTTTCTCGGCATATTCTGGGTCCTACAGTGTGATTTTCTCATTTTTGATATTTTTCAAGTTTTTTGTTTTGCAATTCTGGTCCTACAGTGTGATTTTCTCATTTTCCACCTTTTTCAGGTTTTCTTGCCATATTCCGGGTCCTTCAGTGTGAGTTTTTAATTTTCTAATTCTTTCAGGGTTTCTTGCCATATTCTGGGTCCTACAGCGTGTATTTTTAATTTTCCACGTTTTTCAGGGTTACTCGGCCTATTCTGGGTCCTACAGTGTGATTTTCTCATTTTTGACATTTTTCAAGTTTTTTGTTTCGCAATTCTGGATCCTACAGTGTGATTTTCTCATTTTCCACCTTTTTCAGGTTTTCTTGCCATTTTCGGGGTACTTCAGTGTGAGTTTTTAATATTCTACTTTTTACAGGGTTAATCGCCATATTCTGTGTCCTACAGTGTGATTTTTAAATTTTCCACGTTTCTCTGGGTTTCTCGCCATATTCTGGTCCTACAGTGTGAATTTTTAATTTTAAACGTTTTTAAGTTTTTTTTCGTCATGTTCTGTGTCCTACACTGTGAAATGCTCATTATCCAACTTTTTCAGGTTTTCTCAGCATATTCTGGGTCCTTCAGTGTGAATATTTAATTTTCCATGTTTTTCATGTTTTCTCGCCATATTCCGGGTCCTTCAGTTTGTGTTTTTAATTTTCCTCGTTTTTCAGGTTTTCTTGCCATATTCCCGGTCCTTCAGTGTGAATTTTTAATTTTCCTGGTTTTTCAGATTTTTTCGTCATATTCTTGGTCCTAGAGTGTGATTTTCTCATTTCCACGTTTTTCAGGATTTCTCCCCGTATTTGGGGTCCTTCAGTGTGAGTTTTTGATTTTCTACTTTTTCAGGGTTTCTCAATATATTCTGGTTCCTACAGCGTGTATTTTATTTTTCCACGTTTTTCAAGGGTTTTCTCCGCATATTCTGGGTCCTACAGTGTGATTTTTTTTTTTTATTTTCGACGGTTTTCAAGTTTTTTCGCAATTCTGGGTCCTACAGTGTGATTTTTCTCATTTCCACCTTTTTTCAGGTTTTCTCGCCATATTCGGGGTCCTTCAGTGTGAGTTTCTAATTTCCTAGTTTTTCAAGTTTTTTCGTAATTCTAGGACCTACAGTGTGGTTTTCTCATTTTCCACCTTTTTCAGGTTTTTTTTCGCCATATTTGGGGTCCTTCAGTGTGAGCTTTAATTTTCTACATTTTTCAGGGTTTTTCGCCATATTCTGGGTCCTTCAGTGTGAATTTTTAATGTTCCTTGTTTTTCTGGTTTTCTTGCCATATTCCAGGTCCTTCAGTGTGAATTTTTACTTTTCCACGTTTTTTAGTATTTCTTGCCATATTCTGGGAAATACAGTGTGAATTTTTAATTTTCATGTATTCAGTGTTTCTAGGCATATTCTGGGTCCTCCACTGTGATTTTCTCATTTTCGACGTTTTTCAAGTTTTTTCGTTAATCACTGTGATTTCTCATTTTCCACCTTTCAGGGTTCCTCGCCATATTTTGGGTCCTTCAGTGTGAGTTTTTAATTTTCTAATTTTTTCAGGTTTTCTTGCCATATTCTGGGTCCTATTGTGTATATTTTTAATTTTCCACGTTTTTCAGGGTTTCGTGGCATATCTTGGTTCTACACTGTGATTATCTCATTTTCCACCTTTTTCAGGTTTTCTCTCCATATTCGGCGTCCTTCAGTGGGAGTTTTAATTTTCTACTTTTTCAGGGTTTCTCGCCATATTCTGGGTCCTACAGTGTGATTTTCTCATTTAGGACTTTTTACAAATTTTTTCGCAATTCTGGGTCCTACAGTGTGATTATTATCATTTTTAAACTTTTTCAGGTTTTCTCGCCATATTCGGGATCCTTCAGTGTGAGGTTTTAATTTTCCTCGTTTTCAGGTTTTCTCGACATACTTCTGGGTCCTTCAGTGTGAATTTTTAATTTTCACGTTTTTCAGGGTTTCTCGACATATTCCGGGTCCTTCAGTGTGAATTTTTTATTTTCCACGTTTTTCAGGTTTTTTCGTTATATTCTGGGTCTTACAGTGTGATTTTCTCATTTCCATGTTTTTCAGGTTTTCTAGCCATATTCCACGTCCTTCAGTGTGAATTTTTAATTTTCCAGGTTTTTCAGTATTTCTTGCCATATTCTGGGTAATACAGTGTGATTTTCTCATTTTCCACTTTTTTCAGGTTTAATCGCAATATTTGGGGTCCTTCAGTGTGAGTTTTTAATTTTGTACTTTTTCAGGGTTTCTGGCCATATTCTGGGTCCTATAGTGTGTGTTTTTAATTTTCCACGTTTTTCATGGTTTCTTGGCATATTCTGGGTCCTACAGTGTGATTTTCTCATTTTCGATATTTTTCATGTTTTTTCCCAATTCTGGGTCCTACAGTGTGATTATTCTCATTTTTTCCACCTTTCAGTTTTTCTCGCCATATTCGGGGTCTTTCAGTGTGAATTTTTAATTTTCTACTTTTTTCAGGTTATCTCGCCATATTCTGGGTCCTTCAGTGTGAATTTTTATTTTTTCTGGTTTTGTAGCCATATTCCGGGTCCTTCAGTGTGAATTTTTTAATTTTCCATGTTTTTCAGGTGTTTTCATCATATTCTGGGTCCTACAGTGTGATTTTTCTCATTTCCAAGTTTTTCAGGTTTTTGTGCCATATTCCAGGTCCTTCAGTGTAAATTTTTAATTTTCCACATTTTTCATGGTTTCTCTTCATGTTCTAAGGTCTGACCTTGTGAATTTTTACTTTTCACGTTTTTTCAGGGTTTTCTCGCATATTCTGGGTCTTACAGTATGTTTTTCTCATTTTCCCCCCTTTTCAAGTTATTTTCGCAATTTTGGGGTCCTACAGTGGGAATTTCTGTTTTTCCACTTTTTCAGGGTTTCTTTGCCATATTCTATGTCCTTAAGTGGGAATTTTTAATTTTCCACTTTTTTCAGGGTTTTTTCATCATATTCCAAGTCCTTCAGTGTGAGTTTTTAATTTCCACGTTTTTCAGGGTTTCTCAACATATTTTGGGGTCCTACAGTGTGAATTTTTAATTTTCTACCTTTTTCAAGATTTCTCGCCATATTCTATGTCCTTCCACGTTTTTCAGGTTTTCTGGCCATATTCCAGGTCTTTCTGAGTGAGTTGATAATTTTCCACATTTTTAAGGTTTTTCTCCCTATATTCCAAATCCTTGAGTGTGAGTTATTAATTTTTCCATGTTTTTCTGGTTTTGTCGCCATATTCCAGGTCTTTCAGTGTGAGTTTTTAATTATCTACTTTTTACAGGGTTTCTGCCTTATTCTGGGTCCTACAGCGTTTATATTTAATTTTGCATGTTTTTCGGGGTTTCTCGCCATATTCTGGGACCTACAGTGTGATTTTCTCATTTTACAAGTTTTTCAAGTTTTTTTCCAATTCTGGGTCCTACAGTGTGATTTTCTCATTTCCACGTTTTTCAGGGTTTCTCAGCATTATCTGTGTTCTGCAGTGTGATTTTCTCATTTTCCCACGTTTTTCACGTTTTTTTTTTTTTTTTTTTAATTCTGGGTGCTACAGTGTGATTTTCTCATTTTCCACCTTTATCAGGTTTTCTACCAAATTTGAGTCCTTCAGTGTGAGTATGTAATTTTCTACTTTTCTCAGGTTTTCTCGCCATATTCTGGGTTCTACAGCGTGTATTTTTAATTTTCCACGTTTTCAGGGTTTCTCCGCATATTCTCTGTCCTACAGTGTGATTTTCACATTTCCACGTTTTTCAAGTTTTTTCATAATTCTGTGTCCCTACAGTGTGATTTTCTCATTTTCCACCTTTTTCAGGTTTACTCGCCATATTTGGGGTCCTTCAGTGTGAGGTTTTAATTTTCTTCTTTTTCAGGGTTTCTCACCATATTCTGTGTCCTACAGCGTGTATTTTTAATTTTCCACGTTTTCAGGGTTTCTCGACATATTCTGGGTCCTACAGTGTGATTTTCTCATTTCCACGTTTTCAGGTTTTGTTGACATATTCCAGGTCCTTCGGTGTGAATTTTTAATTTTCCATGTTTTTCAGTATTTCTCGCCATATTCTGTGCCCGAGAGTGTGAATTTTTAATTTTCACGTTTTTCAGGGTTTCTCGACATATTCTGGGTCCTACAGAGTTATTTTCTCATTTCGACGTTTTTCAATTTTTTTTTCCAAATCTGGGTCCTACAGTGTGATTATTCTCATTTTCCACCATTTTCAGGTTTTTCCGTCATATTCCTGGGTCCTACAGTGTGATTTTCTCATTTCCACGATTTCAGTATTTCTCGCCATATTCTGTGTCCAAGAGTGTGAATTTTTAATTTTTACGTTTTTCAGAGTTTCTCGGCATATTCTGGATCCTGCAGTGTGATTTTCTCATTTTCCAACTTTTTCAGGTTTTCTAGCCATATTTGGGGTCCTTCAGTGTGAATTTGTAATTTTCTACTTTTTTCAGGGTTTCTCGCCATATTCTGGGTCCTACAGCGTGTATTTTTAAATTTCCAACGTTTTCAGGGTTCTCGGCATATTCTTGGTCCTACAAGTGTGATTTTCTCATTTTCCACGTTTTCAAGTTTTTTCGCAATTCTGGGTCCTTCAGTGTGAATTTTAATTTTTCTACTTTTTTCAGGTTCTCTCGCCATATTTGGGGTCCCTAAGTGTGAGGATTTAATTTTCTAATTTTTCAGGGTTTCTCGACATATTCTGTGTCCTACATCGTGTATTTTCAATTTTCCACGTTTTTCAAGTTTTTTCTTCATATTCTGCGTCCTACAGTGTGATTTTCTCATTTTCCACCTTTTTCAGGTTTTCTCGCCATATTTCTGGTTCCTACAGTGTGTGTTTTGAATTTTCCTCGTTTTTCAGGTTTTCCTTCAGTGTGAATTTTTAATTTTCCTCGTTTTTCAGTTTTTCTCGCCATATTATGGTTCCTACAGTGTGAATTTTAATTTTCCACATTTTTCATGGTTTCTGGGCATATTCTGGGTCCTGCAGTGTGATTTTCTCATTTTCCACCTTTTTTCAGGTTTTCTTGCCATATTCGGGGTCCTTCAGTGTGAATATTCAATTTTCTAGTTTTTCAGGTTTTCTCTCCATATTCTGGGGCCTTCATTGTGATTTTTAAATTTTCCTTGTTTTCAGGTTTTCTCACCATATTGTAGGTCCTTCTGTGTGAATTTTTAATTTTCCACGTTTTCAGGTTTTTTTCGTCATATTCTGGGTCCTACACTGAGATTTTCTCATTTCCACGTTTTTCAGGTTTCCCTGCCATATCTGGGACCTTCAGTGTGAATTTTTAATTATCCACGTTTTTCAGGGTTTCTTGGCATTATCTGTGTTTCTGCAGTGTGATTTTCTCATTTCCACGTTTTTCAGGTTTCCTTGCCATATTCCGGGACCTTCAGTGTGAATTTTTAATTTTCCACGTGTTTCAGTATTTCTCGCCATATTCTGGGTAATACAGTGTGAACTTTTAATTTTCAAATTTTTTCATGGTTTCTCGCCATATCCTGTGTCCGACAGTGTGAATTTTTAATTTTCACGATTTTCAGGGTTTCTTGGCATATTCTGGGTCCTGCAGAGTGATTTTCTCTTTTTCCACGTTTTTTGAGTTTTTTTTTCGTAATTCTGAGGTCCTACAGTGGGATTTTCATCATTTTACAACTTTTTAAGGTTTTCTCGCCATATTTACTGAAAAACCCGCATTAGACGAAATGCAAAGTGTAGTACATTGTATATGAGTGAGTTGCACTGAAACACTTAGAATTTACTGAAAAAACCCGCATTAGACGAAATGCACAGTGTAGTACATTGTATATGAGTGAGTTGCACTGAAACACTTAGAATTTACTGAAAAACCCGCATTAGACGAAATGCACAGTTTAGTATAATGTATATGAGTGAGTTGCACTGAAAAACCTAGAATTTACTGAAAAAACCCGCATTAGACGAAATGCACAGTGTAGTACATAGTATATGAGTGAGTTGCACTGAAAAACTTAGAATTTACTGAAAAACCCCGCATTAGGACGAAATGCACACTGTAGTACATAGTATATGAGTGAGTTGCACTGAAAAACTTAGAATTTACTGAAAAACCCGCATTAGACGAAATGCACACTGTAGTACATAGTATATGAGTGAGTTGCACTGAAAAACTTAGAATTTACTGAAAAACCCGCATTAGACGAAATGCACAGTGTAGTACATTGTATATGAGTGAGTTGCACTGAAAAACTTAGAATTTACTGAAAAACCCGCATTTGACGAAATGCACAGTGTAGTACATTGTATATGAGTGAGTTGCACTGAAAAACTTAGAATTTACTGAAAAAACCCGAATTAGACGAAATGCACAGTGTAGTATTAATGTATATGAGTGAGTTGCACTGAAAAACCTAGAATTTAATGAAAAATCCGCATTAGACGAAATGCACAGTGTAGTACATTGTATATGAGTGAGTTGCACTGAAAAACTTAGAATTTACTGAAAAACCCGCATTAGACGAAATGCACACTATAGTACATAGTATATGAGTGAGTTGCACTGAAAAACTTAGAATTTACTGAAAAACCCGCATTAGACGAAATGCACAGTGTAGTACATTGTATATGAGTGAGTTGCACTGAAAAAACTTAGAATTTAC
This sequence comes from Mus caroli, assembly GCF_978045245.1. Classification (NCBI taxonomy): domain Eukaryota; kingdom Metazoa; phylum Chordata; class Mammalia; order Rodentia; family Muridae; genus Mus; species Mus caroli. Next base: position 5,057,615 of record NW_028227285.1, on the reverse strand, counting down.
TGAAAAACCCGCATTAGACGAAATGCACACTGTAGTACATAGTATATGGAGTGAGTTGCACTGAAAAACTTAGAATTTACTGAAAAACCCGCATTAGACGAAATGCCACACTATAGTACATAGTATATGAGTGAGTTGCACTGAAAAACTTAGAATTTACTGAAAAAACCCGCATTAGACAAAATGCACACTGTAGTACATAGTATATGAGTGAGTTGCACTGAAAAACTTAGAATTTACTGAAAAAACCCGCATTAGACGAAATGCACAGTGTAGTACATTGTATATGAGTGAGTTGCACTGAAAAACTTAGAATTTACTGAAAAAACCCGCATTAGACGAAATGCACAGTGTAGTACATTGTATTTGAGTGAGTTGCACTGAAAAACTTAGAATTTACTGAAAAACCCGCATTAGACGAAATGCACAGTGTAGTACATTGTATATGAGTGAGTTGCATTGAAAAACTTAGAATTTACTGAAAAACCCGCATTAGACGAAATGCACAGTGTAGTATAATGTATATGAGTGAGTTGCACTGAAAAACCTAGAATTTACTGAAAAATCCGCATTAGACGAAATGCACAGTGTAGTACATTGTATATGAGTGAGTTGCACTGAAAAACTTAGAATTTACTGAAAAACCCGCATTAGACGAAATGCACACTATAGTACATAGTATATGAGTGAGTTGCACTGAAAAACTTAGAATTTACTGAAAAAACCCGCATTAGACGAAATGCACAGTGTAGTACATTGTATATGAGTGAGTTGCACTGAAAAACTTAGAATTTACTGAAAAACCCGCATTAGACGAAATGCACACTGTAGTACATAGTATATGAGTGAGTTGCACTGAAAAACTTAGAATTTACTGAAAAACCCGCATTAGATGAAATGCACACTATAGTAACATAGTATATGAGTGAGTTGCACTGAAAAACTTAGAATTTACTGAAAAACCCGCATTAGACGAAATGCACAGTGTAGTACATTGTATATGAGTGAGTTGCACTGAAAAACTTAGAATTTACTGAAAAACCCGCATTAGACGAAATGCACACTGTAGTACATAGTATATGAGTGAGTTGCACTGAAAAACTTAGAATTTACTGAAAAACCCGCATTAGACGAAATGCACAGTGTAGTACATTGTATTTGAGTGAGTTGCACTGAAAAATTTAGAATTTACTGAAAAACCCGCATTAGACGAAATGCACAGTGTAGTACATTGTATATGAGTGAGTTGCATTGAAAAACTTAGAATTTACTGAAAAACCCGCATTAGACGAAATGCACAGTGTAGTATAATGTATATGAGTGAGTTGCACTGAAAAACCTAGAATTTACTGAAAAATCTGCATTAGACGAAATGCACAGTGTAGTACATTGTATATGAGTGAGTTGCACTGAAAAACTTAGAATTTACTGAAAAACCCGCATTAGACGAAATGCACACTATAGTACATAGTATATGAGTGAGTTGCACTGAAAAACTTAGAATTTACTGAAAAACCCGCATTAGACGAAATGCACAGTGTAGTACATTGTATATGAGTGAGTTGCACTGAAAAACTTAGAATTTACTGAAAAAACCCGCATTAGACGAAATGCACACTGTAGTACATAGTATATGAGTGAGTTGCACTTAAAAACTTAGAATTTACTGAAAAACCCGAATTAGACGAAATGCACAGTGTAGTACATTGTATATGAGTGAGTTGCATGAAAAACTTAGAATTTACTGAAAAACCCGCATTAGACGAAATGCACAGTGTAGTATAATGTATATGAGTGAGTTGCACTGAAAAACCTAGAATTTAATGAAAAATCCGCATTAGACGAAATGCACAGTGTAGTACATTGTATATGAGTGAGTTGCACTGAAAAACTTAGAATTTACTGAAAAACCCGCATTAGACGAAATGCACACTATAGTACATAGTATATGAGTGAGTTGCACTGAAAAACTTAGAATTTACTGAAAAACCCGCATTAGACAAAATGCACACTGTAGTACATTAGTATATGAGTGAGTTGCACTGAAAAACTTAGAATTTACTGAAAAACCCGCATTAGACGAAATGCACAGTGTAGTACATTGTATATGAGTGAGTTGCACTGAAAAACTTAGAATTTACTGAAAAACCCGCATTAGACGAAATGCACAGTGTAGTACATTGTATTTGAGTGAGTTGCACTGAAAAACTTAGAATTTACTGAAAAACCCGCATTAGACGAAATGCACAGTGTAGTACATTGTATATGAGTGAGTTGCATTGAAAAACTTAGAATTTACTGAAAAAACCCGCATTAGACGAAATGCACAGTGTAGTACATTGTATATGAGTGAGTTGCACTGAAACACTTAGAATTTACTGAAAAACCCGCATTAGACGAAATGCACAGTTTAGTATAATGTATATGAGTGAGTTGCACTGAAAAACCTAGAATTTACTGAAAAACCCGCATTAGACGAAATGCACAGTGTAGTACATAGTATATGAGTGAGTTGCACTGAAAAACTTAGAATTTACTGAAAAACCCGCATTAGACGAAATGCACACTGTAGTACATAGTATATGAGTGAGTTGCACTGAAAAACTTAGAATTTACTGAAAAACCCGCATTAGACGAAATGCACACCTGTAAGTACATAGTATATGAGTGAGTTGCACTGAAAAACTTAGAATTTACTGAAAAACCCGCATTAGACGAAATGCACAGTGTAGTACATTGTATATGAGTGAGTTGCACTGAAAAACTTAGAATTTACTGAAAAACCCGCATTTGACGAAATGCACAGTGTAGTACATTGTATATGAGTGAGTTGCACTGAAAAACTTAGAATTTACTGAAAAACCCGAATTAGACGAAATGCACAGTGTAGTATAATGTATATGAGTGAGTTGCACTGAAAAACCTAGAATTTAATGAAAAATCCGCATTAGACGAAATGCACAGTGTAGTACATTGTATATGAGTGAGTTGCACTGAAAAACTTAGAATTTACTGAAAAACCCGCATTAGACGAAATGCACACTATAGTACATAGTATATGAGTGAGTTGCACTGAAAAACTTAGAATTTACTGAAAAACCCGCATTAGACGAAATGCACAGTGTAGTACATTGTATATGAGTGAGTTGCACTGAAAAACTTAGAATTTACTGAAAAACCCGCATTAGACGAAATGCACACTGTAGTACATAGTATATGAGTGAGTTGCACTGAAAAACTTAGAATTTACTGAAAAACCCGCATTAGACGAAATGCACACTATAGTACATAGTATATGAGTGAGTTGCACTGAAAAACTTAGAATTTACTGAAAAACCCCGCATTAGACAAAATGCACACTGTAGTACATAGTATATGAGTGAGTTGCACTGAAAAACTTAGAATTTACTGAAAAAACCCGCATTAGACGAAATGCACAGTGTAGTACATTGTATATGAGTGAGTTGCACTGAAAAACTTAGAATTTACTGAAAAACCCGCATTAGACGAAATGCACAGTGTAGTACATTGTATTTGAGTGAGTTGCACTGAAAAACTTAGAATTTACTGAAAAACCCGCATTAGACGAAATGCACAGTGTAGTACATTGTATATGAGTGAGTTGCATTGAAAAACTTAGAATTTACTGAAAAACCCGCATTAGACGAAATGCACAGTGTAGTATAATGTATATGAGTGAGTTGCACTGAAAAACCTAGAATTTACTGAAAAATCCGCATTAGACGAAATGCACAGTGTAGTACATTGTATATGAGTGAGTTGCACTGAAAAACTTAGAATTTACTGAAAAACCCGCATTAGACGAAATGCACACTATAGTACATAGTATATGAGTGAGTTGCACTGAAAAACTTAGAATTTACTGAAAAACCCGCATTAGACGAAATGCACAGTGTAGTACATTGTATATGAGTGAGTTGCACTGAAAAACTTAGAATTTACTGAAAAACCCGCATTAGACGAAATGCACACTGTAGTACATAGTATATGAGTGAGTTGCACTGAAAAACTTAGAATTTACTGAAAAACCCGCATTAGATGAAATGCACACTATAGTACATAGTATATGAGTGAGTTGCACTGAAAAACTTAGAATTTACTGAAAAACCCGCATTAGACGAAATGCACAGTGTAGTACATTGTATATGAGTGAGTTGCACTGAAAAACTTAGAATTTACTGAAAAACCCGCATTAGACGAAATGCACACTGTAGTACATAGTATATGAGTGAGTTGCACTGAAAAACTTAGAATTTACTGAAAAACCCGCATTAGACGAAATGCACAGTGTAGTACATTGTATTTGAGTGAGTTGCACTGAAAAATTTAGAATTTACTGAAAAACCCGCATTAGACGAAATGCACAGTGTAGTACATTGTATATGAGTGAGTTGCACTGAAAACTTAGAATTTACTGAAAAACCCGCATTAGACGAAATGCACACTGTAGTACATAGTATATGAGTGAGTTGCACTGAAAAACTTAGAATTTACTGAAAAACCCGAATTAGACGAAATGCACAGTGTAGTACATTGTATATGAGTGAGTTGCATGAAAAACTTAGAATTTACTGAAAAAACCCGCATTAGACGAAATGCACAGTGTAGTATAATGTATATGAGTGAGTTGCACTGAAAAACCTAGAATTTAATGAAAAATCCGCATTAGACGAAATGCACAGTGTAGTACATTGTATATGAGTGAGTTGCACTGAAAAACTTAGAATTTACTGAAAAACCCGCATTAGACGAAATGCACACTATAGTACATAGTATATGAGTGAGTTGCACTGAAAAACTTAGAATTTACTGAAAAACCCGCATTAGACAAAATGCACACTGTAGTACATAGTATATGAGTGAGTTGCACTGAAAACTTAGAATTTACTGAAAAACCCGCATTAGACGAAATGCACAGTGTAGTACATTTTATATGAGTGAGTTGCACTGAAAAACTTAGAATTTACTGAAAAACCCGCATTAGACGAAATGCACAGTGTAGTACATTGTATTTGAGTGAGTTGCACTGAAAAACTTAGAATTTACTGAAAAACCCGCATTAGACGAAATGCACAGTGTAGTACATTGTATATGAGTGAGTTGCATTGAAAAACTTAGAATTTACTGAAAAACCCGCATTAGACGAAATGCACAGTGTAGTACATTGTATATGAGTGAGTTGCACTGAAACACTTAGAATTTACTGAAAAACCCGCATTAGACGAAATGCACAGTTTAGTATAATGTATATGAGTGAGTTGCACTGAAAAACCTAGAATTTACTGAAAAAACCCGCATTAGACGAAATGCACAGTGTAGTACATAGTATATGAGTGAGTTGCACTGAAAAACTTAGAATTTACTGAAAAACCCGCATTAGACGAAATGCACACTGTAGTACATAGTATATGAGTGAGTTGCACTGAAAAACTTAGAATTTACTGGAAAAACCCGCATTAGACGAAATGCACACTGTAGTACATAGTATATGAGTGAGTTGCACTGAAAAACTTAGAATTTACTGAAAAACCCGCATTAGACGAAATGCACAGTGTAGTACATTGTATATGAGTGAGTTGCACTGAAAAACTTAGAATTTACTGAAAAACCCGCATTGACGAAATGCACAGTGTAGTACATTGTATATGAGTGAGTTGCACTGAAAAACTTAGAATTTACTGAAAAAACCCGAATTAGACGAAATGCACAGTGTAGTATAATGTATATGAGTGAGTTGCACTGGAAAAACCTAGAATTTAATGAAAAATCCGCATTAGACGAAATGCACAGTGTAGTACATTGTATATGAGTGAGTTGCACTGAAAAACTTAGAATTTACTGAAAAACCCGCATTAGACGAAATGCACACTATAGTACATAGTATATGAGTGAGTTGCACTGAAAAACTTAGAATTTACTGAAAAACCCGCATTAGACGAAATGCACAGTGTAGTACATTGTATATGAGTGAGTTGCACTGAAAAACTTAGAATTTACTGAAAAACCCGCATTAGACGAAATGCACACTGTAGTACATAGTATATGAGTGAGTTGCACTGAAAAACTTAGAATTTACTGAAAAACCCGCATTAGACGAAATGCACACTATAGTACATAGTATATGAGTGAGTTGCACTGAAAAACTTAGAATTTACTGAAAAACCCGCATTAGACAAAATGCACACTGTAGTACATAGTATATGAGTGAGTTGCACTGAAAAACTTAGAATTTACTGAAAAACCCGCATTAGACGAAATGCACAGTGTAGTACATTGTATATGAGTGAGTTGCACTGAAAAACTTAGAATTTACTGAAAAACCCGCATTAGACGAAATGCACAGTGTAGTACATTGTATTTGAGTGAGTTGCACTGAAAAACTTAGAATTTACTGAAAAACCCGCATTAGACGAAATGCACAGTGTAGTACATTGTATATGAGTGAGTTGCATTGAAAAACTTAGAATTTACTGAAAAACCCGCATTAGACGAAATGCACAGTGTAGTATAATGTATATGAGTGAGTTGCACTGAAAAACCTAGAATTACTGAAAAATCCGCATTAGACGAAATGCACAGTGTAGTACATTGTATATGAGTGAGTTGCACTGAAAAACTTAGAATTTACTGAAAAACCCGCATTAGACGAAATGCACACTATAGTACATAGTATATGAGTGAGTTGCACTGAAAAACTTAGAATTTACTGAAAAACCCGCATTAGACGAAATGCACAGTGTAGTACATTGTATATGAGTGAGTTGCACTGAAAAACTTAGAATTTACTGAAAAACCCGCATTAGACGAAATGCACACTGTAGTACATAGTATATGAGTGAGTTGCACTGAAAAACTTAGAATTTACTGAAAAAACCCGCATTAGATGAAATGCACACTATAGTACATAGTATATGAGTGAGTTGCACTGAAAAACTTAGAATTTACTGAAAAACCCGCATTTGACGAAATGCACAGTGTAGTACATTGTATATGAGTGAGTTGCACTGAAAAACTTAGAATTTACTGAAAAACCCGAATTAGACGAAATGCACAGTGTAGTATAATGTATATGAGTGAGTTGCACTGAAAAACCTAGAATTTAATGAAAAATCCGCATTAGACGAAATGCACAGTGTAGTACATTGTATATGAGTGAGTTGCACTGAAAAACTTAGAATTTACTGAAAAACCCGCATTAGACGAAATGCACACTATAGTACATAGTATATGAGTGAGTTGCACTGAAAAACTTAGAATTTACTGAAAAACCCGCATTAGACGAAATGCACAGTGTAGTACATTGTATATGAGTGAGTTGCACTGAAAAACTTAGAATTTACTGAAAAACCCGCATTAGACGAAATGCACACTGTAGTACATAGTATATGAGTGAGTTGCACTGAAAAAAAAAAAAAAAAAAAAAAAAAAAAAAAAAACAAAAAAAAAAAAAAATAAAAAAAAAAAAAAAAAAAAAAAAAAAAAAAAAATCAAAAAAAAAAGAAAAAAAACAAAAAATCAAAAAATGAGTGAGATGAAAAAAAAATAGAAAAAAAAAAAAGAATAAAAAATAAAAATAAAATAGAAAAAAGAAAAAAAAAAAAAGAAAAGACAAAAAAAAGAAAAAAAAAAAAAAAAAAAAAAGAAAAAACAAAGAAAAAAAAATAGAAAATAAAAAAAAAAAAAAAAAAAAAAATAAAAAGAAAAAAAAAAAAAAAAAAAAAAAAAGAAAAAATAAAAAAAGAAAAAAAAAAAAAAAAACAAAAAAAAGAAAAAACACAAAGATAAAAAAAAAAAAAAAAAATAAAAAACAAAAAAAAAAAAAAATAAAAAGAAAAAAAATAAAAATATAAAAAAAAAACAAAAAAAAAAAAAAATAACCTCTGAGTTGTACCTTGTCTTTCGCTTGAGCTTGCACTGTTGTTCTTAGAATTTACTGAAAACCCGCATTAGACGAAATGCACACTAGTAGTACATAGTATTATGAGTGAGTTGCACTGAAAAACTTAGAATTTACTGAAAAACCCGCATTAGACGAAATGCACACGTGTAGTACATAGTAGTATTGAGTGAGTTGCACTGAAAAACTTAGAATTTACTGAAAAAACCCGCATTAGACGAAATGCACAGTGTAGTACATTGTATATGAGTGAGTTGCACTGAAAAACTTAGAATTTACTGAAAAACCCGCATTAGACGAAATGCACAGTGTAGTACATTGTATTTGAGTGAGTTGCACTGAAAACTTAGAATTTACTGAAAAACCCGCATTAGACGAAATGCACAGTGTAGTACATTGTATATGAGTGAGTTGCATTGAAAAAACTTAGAATTTACTGAAAAACCCGCATTAGACGAAATGCACAGTGTAGTATAATGTATATGAGTGAGTTGCACTGAAAAACCTAGAATTTACTGAAAAAATCCGCATTAGACGAAATGCACAGTGTAGTACATTGTATATGAGTGAGTTGCACTGAAAAACTTAGAATTTACTGAAAAACCCGCATTAGACGAAATGCACAGTGTAGTACATAGTATATGAGTGAGTTGCACTGAAAAACTTAGAATTTACTGAAAAACCCGCATTAGACGAAATGCACAGTGTAGTACATTGTATATGAGTGAGTTGCACTGAAAAACTTAGAATTTACTGAAAAACCCGCATTAGACGAAATGCACAGTGTAGTACATTGTATATGAGTGAGTTGCACTGAAAAACTTAGAATTTACTGAAAAACCCGCATTAGATGAAATGCACACTGTAGTACATAGTATATGAGTGAGTTGCACTGAAAAACTTAGAATTTACTGAAAAACCCGCATTAGACGAAATGCACAGTGTAGTACATTGTATATGAGTGAGTTGCACTGAAAAACTTAGAATTTACTGAAAAACCCGCATTAGACGAAATGGCACAGTGTAGTACATTGTATATGAGTGAGTTGCACTGAAAAACTTAGAATTTACTGAAAAACCCGCATTAGACGAAATGCACAGTGTAGTACATTGTATATGAGTGAGTTGCACTGAAAAACTTAGAATTTACTGAAAAACCCGCATTAGACGAAATGCACAGTGTAGTACATTGTATATGAGTGAGTTGCACTGAAAAACTTAGAATTTACTGAAAAACCCGCATTAGACGAAATGCACAGTGTAGTACATTGTATATGAGTGAGTTGCACTGAAAAACTTAGAATTTACTGAAAAACCCGCATTAGACGAAATGCACAGTGTAGTACATTGTATATGAGTGAGTTGCACTGAAAAACTTAGAATTTACTGAAAAACCCGCATTAGACGAAATGCACAGTGTAGTACATTGTATATGAGTGAGTTGCACTGAAAAACTTAGAATTTACTGAAAAACCCGCATTAGACGAAATGCACAGTGTAGTACATTGTATATGAGTGAGTTGCACTGAAAAACTTAGAATTTACTGAAAAACCCGCATTAGACGAAATGCACAGTGTAGTACATAGTATATGAGTGAGTTGCACTGAAAAACTTAGAATTTACTGAAAAACCCGCATTAGACGAAATGCACAGTGTAGTACATAGTATATGAGTGAGTTGCACTGAAAAACTTAGAATTTACTGAAAAACCCGCATTAGACGAAATGCACAGTGTAGTACATTGTATATGAGTGAGTTGCACTGAAAAACTTAGAATTTACTGAAAAACCCGCATTAGACGAAATGCACAGTGTAGTACATTGTATATGAGTGAGTTGCACTGAAAAACTTTGAATTTACTGAAAAACCCGCATTAGACGAAATGCACAGTG